>NW_028319627.1:127500-152500 GCF_062004578.1 Staurois parvus
CTAACAAGAAACATTTTCCAATGTGTCCCTTTGGGAATTTGTGAACCGTCAACATCGGCTCTGGAAAGCAGTACTGTATACTAATGAACAGAAAATCAAACGATCGTTCCGAATACAGATATTTTCTAATAATGTGTACTAGGCCTAAAATAGCTCCCACGACCCTTCTAAAAAATAAAAAAATAATAATTTTGATAGACTTTAACTGATGTCCTAGCCCATGGATGTAAATGTTAGAGTGGCTGAAGGGGCTAGCGGTTTATCCACAATGCTAGGTTAACCCCCCTGAATATTGGCAGAAAATGGCCAGTTCAGAAGGAACCGGCCAACTTTTGGCCCAAATGTACAGCTGTCTGTTCTACATAAGTTGATCTCATGAGATGCTGGAAAACCAGCATCCAACCCACATCCAATCCATGCTGGCAGCCAGTGGCTGTGGGCGCTGAGCAGTGTATTCTGGCGGAACAAAGGCACAGCACAGGAGATCGCTGCACTAACATTGCTTGTGTTAGTACAGCGATCTCTCTATTTTTTTTTTTTTCAATTCAACACTGAGTTGAATGGAAAAAAAACTTCTAATGTGTACTGGGCTTAAAGTGTTATTAAACCCAGAACCGTGTATTCACTATATCCGCTCTTCCCGGACCCTGTATTCACTATATCTGGTCTCCCCGGACTCTGCATTCACTACATCTGATCTCCCTGGACCCTGCATTCACTACATCTGATCTCCCACAGTACACACAACATGGAAATGCAATTATTTTAGTAAATATAAACTGCTAAATAGATTTTCTCATCAGCAGTATATAGCAATCTTGTGACTTCTATCAGTGTCCAGCTGAGCACTGGTTAAAGCTTGTAGGAGGAGTTTTCATTCTCCCCTAACTTTCCTATGAGGCTGCATAATCCTTGAACCTCTGTCTGGGCAGTGCTGATTGGCCCTGTGCTGATCACATGCACCCTACTAAAGAAAAAATCTCTAGCAATACACACTAAACTGGGCATATGCAGAGTGACTCCTAGAGCTCTGTTCTATCAGCAGATGGATGGGGGGACAGTAGAAGGGGAGGATCAGACAATACAGGATCAAAGAGCCTTTTTACACAATGCAGAGGATTAACCTCTTAGATTCCGCAGTGAGTATAACAAGCATGCTTTACTGCATCTACAGACTGATTGTACTGTTGTGGGTTTAGTAACTTTAAAGGATCCACGTCATTCACTCAGATTTCTGTGAATGAGAGAACTACAACTACCATCAGCCATTGGGGCTGCCGGCTTGTAATTCCTAAGAAATTACCAGGGTGCTGGTTTCTAGTAGTTCATTGATCCTTCCTGCCTTCATTATCTGCCTTGCCCGTACAAGGCATCGGCAGACAGCTGAATGAGTTTGCAATGTTTTACAGGCACATTAAAAGAAAAAAAAGGGAAAGCCATCCTTTTCCCAAGGCATGTGCATGTCCAGGGTGCACTCTCACTTGATAGCTCAGTGGCTGCGTGAGGGGGGGAGAGTGAGCGAGCACAACGTGCAACGGCGATCTCTCATGTATTGCTAGGGGGCGTTTCTCGTAACATAGGGGTAGGCAACCTGCGGCTCTCTAGCTGTTGTGGAACTACATTTCCCATGAGACATTGCAAAGATTACAAAACTGACAGTTACTGCTATGACTTGCAGAGGCATGATGGAACTTGTAGTCCTGCGACTCTCAGGCTGCCTATCCCTGGCCTAACAGAAGCTCCGCCCTACAGGACAGGATGGAGCTGTGTGAAGCAGTGACAGTTTTTCAGGCAGGTTTCTAAATTCATGAATATGGCCCACAGGTATGTCACCAGAGGAAGAGGTATGTTGTATGATCTGATCAGCACAGAGTGCTGCTATGGTGTAATGTAAATACATGGTGGGATTTGTTTTGTAGGTGAATTAACCCTTTAAAAAAAAGCCACAAAAATAAACACAAATGTGACCCAAATTCATCATAGCTACCCTAAAGAGCACTTTCTGTATACTGTGTCTTGCCTCTGTTCTGATTTAAATACCTCAAAACTGATTAGAAATCCTGTGCTTATCTTCCGCCGCTATTCACAGAGGAAGTCGGCCTAGGAGATGAAAGATTGCATTTTGTTTTAAAATTCCAAACCAGCAGTTTTATCTCTTTTCAGGACTAGGTCTCCTCTGCACCCCCTGCATTCAGATAAGGGAGCGAAGGAAAGCAAAGGCTCCATAATCAACAATTTCTGAACATTTCCTCCACAGACCTAAAACCTCAACATGAGAAATGTGCAGTTTTGAGCCAATCGGTGTTCTAAGAAAAACTGAATTTTAAGTAAAGCAATCCTACCAAAAAACATCACCAGAAAAATACAAACTTCGGATGGGGACTGTGTGACTGTATTCTGGGTGTAAACGTGGTCTCCTTTGTGGTCATAAGATGATCAGATGATTGCACATGTGTATGCCGGGGTGCATGTGTGTGCCAGAGAAAGTAATATGTGTTCATGAAATAATTACCAATGCTAAACTGACCACAGATTCCTGTAGAAGCAGCGATTTCTTTATTTATTTTAAGCCAGTGTGAATGGAGCCTTAGGCCGGCCATACATGGGTTGATTTCCGAACATTTTTTAGTTCAAAAATCGGATCTAAGAATAATCGACCGATTTTCGCTCTGTTAGTGGGGCAATGGCAATGGATTTTTGTGGTTCCTCCCCATTTCATTTATTGGGCATGTTGGAAAATTCATGAAAAACGATCGATTTTTGAAATCATTGGTGGCACCATCGGATTACAGAACGAACAACGTTTTTGATTTTCGATCGAAAAATCATTCGGAATTTGACCCATGTATGGCCTGCTTTAGAGGAGTTTAAATTTTTAAATATAACCTAGTAATGGTGATGTCTTACCCTAGGTGGTGCCACTGCGGATCTGCACGAAAATCGTGTACCCGCACAGAGAAATGCGGACCCGCGGGCGGGTGACATTAGTTCTAATGGCACGCCGTCTGCACTGGAAAATGCAACCGTACTGGGAACCTCGGGCTGCGTTTTCCAAAGAAGTGCAGGGACTTCTTTCCCTGCGTGTCACAGGCATGGGAGTCCATTCAAATGAAGGGGCTCTCGTGTCCGTGCAAAATATGGCCCGCACGGCTGCATAGATGTGAACCAGGGGTTAGACTGGAAGCACTGCTAACATGCCAATTACAGGGAACTCCAAAACCAGCTAACTGGAGTCATTTGTTGCATATGGGCAGCACAGTAGCTAAATGGTTAGCACTTCTATCTGGCAGTACTCGGGTCGTTGGTTCGAATCCCAGCCACGGCACCACCTGCCTGGAGTTTGCATGTTCTCCCTGTGCCTGTGTGGGTTTCCTCCGGGTACTCCAGTTTCCTCCCACGCTCCAAAGACATGCTGGTAGGTTAATTGGATCCTGTCTAAATTGTCCCTAGTATGTGTATGTATGAATGTGAGTTAGGGACCTTAGATTGTACGCCCCTTGAGGGTTAGGGACCTTAGATTGTACGCCCCTCGAGGGTTAGGGACCTTAGATTGTACGCCCCTCGAGGGTTAGGGACCTTAGATTGTACGCCCCTTGAGGGTTAGGGACCTTAGATTGTACGCCCCTTGAGGGTTAGGGACTGATGTGAATGTACAATATATATGTAAAGTGCTGTGTAAATTGACGGCGCTATATAAGTACCTGAAATAAATAAAATAAATATAATGTGCAAATGAAAGGATTTATATAGTCACAGCATTCATTTTCATTTTGTGCAATTAGTACTGCCTGCCTGATAGCCATCTCTTTCCATAAGTTCCTGGGTTCCCTGTATGGTTTGCAGCTTCTCCTCCGCAATTGAAAGCGATGGTAAAGTCCGGGGTAAAAAAAAAAACTAAACACTTCCCCCTGCAAGTCCAGGGCATAGCGTGCTAAGTCCCTTATTATCTCACCTCTGGACTACTGCAACTCCCTTCTCACCGGCCTACCTCATCACAGGCTATCCCCGCTTCAGTCTATCCTGAACTCAGCGGCCAGACTCATCCACCTTACCAACCACTCCGTATCCGCCACCCCCCTCTTGTCATTCCCTCCACTGGCTCCACCCCCCTCTGTCATTCCCTCCACTGGCTCCACCCCCCTCTGTCATTCCCTCCACTGGCTCCACCCCCCTCTGTCATTCCCTCCACTGGCTCCACCCCCCTCTGTCATTCCCTCCACTGGCTCCACCCCCCTCTGTCATTCCCTCCACTGGCTCCCGATTGCCCAACGCATTAAATTCAAACTACTAACACTGACATACAAAGCCATTCATAACGCTGCCCCAAACTACCTCACCAACCTGATACCCAAATACCACCCAACCTGTAATATTCACTCCTCAAAAGACCTCCTACTCTCCAGTTCCCTGGTCTCCTCCTCCCACGCCCGACTGCAGGACCTCTCCAGGACTTCCCCCATCCTCTGGAACTCACTACCCCAATCCATCAGACTGTCACCTACCCTCCTCACCTTTAGGCGCACCCTGAAGACCCACCTCTTCAGGGAAGCCTACCCCAACCTCACCTAACAGCCGATCTCCTCCACTCCTCCTACCACTCCATCCCCCACAGCCACTTCCTCCTGTACCACTATCCCCTCCCTCCTAGACTGTAAGCTCGAAAGAGCAGGGCCCTTGAACCCGTCATGTTTTGTTACTATATTGTCTCATGTACTGTCCCCCACTATAATGTACAGTGCTGAGCAAACCTTTTAGCGCTATATAAATACTGTATAATAATAATAATGTGCTGGGTCCGGGGCATAGCGGGCTGGTATGGATACTAACACACAATGAAAAATCAACTGACGCTCCTGGCAGGACTTTCATCATCACCTGCTCTTCCTTCCGGGTTCGCGGGCTCCGGTCGTTTGAATGGTTAAGTCCAGTGATGTCACTCCCATGCATGCGCACGCAAGCAATGATTGCAGCACAGCTTTCTGAAGGGATGGCTTTTTCAATATGCTGTCCCTTCAGAGCTCAGTGCACATGTGCCAGTGACATCACCAGCTATGGTGAATATCTCACTGATTAGGAGATATTCCTGTTACCTATAGGTGAGCTTTATTATCAGAGTACCTGTAGGTACAAGTCACCAAGCAGTGTTTACTACCACTTTCATTTCAATTTCAAAGGACTACATATCCCATGGTGCCTTGCTGCCTGCAAGCAGTGAATACGTTTCCAAACTTCAAGATGGTTCAGACTAATAGGAGTAGGCTAGAAATGATTGAAATACGGTGTGGAAATGAAGATACGATTTTAAATGTTGATTGTAGGTATGCTTTACCTGGCTTTAGGGCCAGTTCACACTACAGATATGTGTTTGCTTACAGTGCACAACACATGCAGTTCCGTTGCAGTTTTTTTTGCAGTTTGTGATGTTCCAGAACGGTTCTGTAGAAAAAAATGCAGCATGTTCTCTTTTTTTTTTTTTTTTTTTTTTTTTTGTGCACCGGAAACTGACTGGAACTGACTGCACTGGTGTGAACCAGGATCATTGGAATACATGGAAAACACTGTGCTTGCATCTTTCATGCAGAAAAAGAGCGCACTGAACTGCAACTAGTGTGAACTAGCCCTTAGGGCCGGTTCACACTATAGAAACGCAGTCCAGATGTTGAATTGTTTTTGGCGTGTTCTGGTATGTTTTTTTTTTTTTTATGTGTTTTTGATGTGTTCAAGTGCGTTTTTTATGCATTCCCGTTCATTTTTTTTCCCTTTTTTCTTCAATTTAAATAGGGATAGTGCAGTTTTGATGCGTTTTGCCGTGTTCCAGTACATTTCTCTGCAGGAAAAATGCAGCATGTTATACTTTTTTTTTTTTTTTTTTTTTTTTTTCTGCATCTGGAACGGCAAGCACTGATGTGAACTATGACATTGACAACCACATAACCTACTTTCAGTGTGTTTTTGGATGCAGAAAAAAAGCAACTGAAACGCATGTAGTGTGAACCGGCCCTTAAAGTAGTATACCTGTCGATAGGGAATTACCGGGGCTTCTGTTGCTGGCCTCCTGCAAATACCAGCTGCCTGGCTTCAGCACTTTTGAAATTGTGTTTTAAGAACAAATATTGTTTTCATTCCAGAAACGTTCTGAAATAAGGTACTTCGGTCTTGGTGAACGCTAATAAATCAAGACAAATATTTAAATGTGTAACAAGTGTAAAGTAAAAGCAGGAAGATAAATAACACTTTAATACACCAGTTTGTTTATTGCGCTCAACAACTGCACATAAAAAGCAGCAGGATGCTCTATAAAATGCAAGATTCTCTATGATAAAGTGCAGTATTATCAATCCTAAATTGCAGCGATGCCCAGAAAGAAGTAATAGTAATAACAGCAGCAATAATTCAGGGTGATGCAGAATTAGTCAGTCTTGTAACATCGGGAAAAGCTCTGCCGGGTGGTTGGAGCTCCTTGTGCTGCATAACCCATGACATGAAGGGAGGGGGACGAATGGTCCATAAGCGGGATGGGCAGAGTCCCACATAACACCAACGGCCATCTTCCCTCACCTTGTGTTGTATATATTAGTGATGGGGGGCAGATTGATGCCAATATTTCTCTGGGCAATCTTTACCACCCCCCACTGCAGTGCCTGTCCACAGCAGAGCAATTATCCTACTAAGCAGTAATGCAATAAGTGAGGATGCTCTCTGCCATACACCTATGAAAGGAGACGAGGATGGAAGTATCAAGGCCAGCGGGTCCATTCACACCAGCCACTGCTTTGTAACGCAGGGGCTGGTATGTGGTGCAGTCCGGCAGAATCACCGCACCTTTTCTTGTCTTTCTTTTTTTTTTTGTCTGACTTTTCTTTTCCTCTTTTGCTTTCTTTTCCTCGTTTGGCTTTCTTTTCCTCGTTTGGCTTTCTTTTCCTCGTTTGCTTTCTTTTCCTCTTTCGCTTTCTTTTCCTCTTTAGCTTTCTTTTCCTCTGTCGCTCCCTTTTCCTCTGTCGCTCCCTTTTCCTCTGTCGCTCCCTTTTCCTCTTTCGCTCCCTTTTCCTCTTTCGCTCCCTTTTCCTCTTTCGCTCCCTTTTCCTCTTTCGCTCCCTTTTCCTCTTTCGCTCCCTTTTCCTCTTTCGCTCCCTTTCCCTCTTTCGCTCCCTTTCCCTCTTTCGCTCCCTTTTCCTCTTTCGCTCCCTTTTCCTCTTTCGCTCCCTTTCCCTCTTTCGCTCCCTTTCCCTCTTTCGCTCCCTTTCCCTCTTTCGCTCCCTTTCCCTCTTTCGCTCCCTTTCCCTCTTTCGCTCCTTTTCCCTCTTTCGCTCCCTTTTCCTCTTTCGCTCCCTTTTCCTCTTTCGCTCCCTTTTCCTCTTTCGTTCCCTTTTCCTCTTTCGCTCCCTTTTCCTCTTTCGCTCCCCTTTCCCTCTTTCGCTCCCCTTTCCCTTTTCCTCTTTCGCTCCCTTTCCCTTTTCCTCTTTCGCTCCCTTTCCCTTTTCCTCTTTCGCTCCCTTTTCCTCTTTCGCTCCCTTTTCCTCTTTCGCTCCCTTTTCCTCTTTCGCTCCCTTTCCCTTTTCCTCTTTCGCTCCCTTTTCCTCTTTCGCTCCCTTTTCCTCTTTCGCTCCCTTTTCCTCTTTCGCTCCCTTTTCCTCTTTCGCTCCCTTTTCCTCTTTCGCTCCCTTTTCCTCTTTCGCTCCCTTTTCCTCTTTCGCTCCCTTTCCCTTTTCTTCTTTCGCTCCCTTTTCCTCTTTCGCTCCCTTTTCCTCTTTCGCTCCCTTTCCCTCTTTCGCTCCCTTTCCCTCTTTCGCTCCCTTTCCCTCTTTCGCTCCCTTTCCCTCTTTCGCTCCCTTTCCCTCTTTCGCTCCCTTTCCCTTTTCTTCTTTTGCTCCCTTTTCCTCTTTCGCTCCCTTTTCCTCTTTCGCTCCCTTTCCCTTTTCTTCTTTCGCTTTCTTTTCCTCTTTCGCTCCCTTTTCCTCTTTCGCTCCCTTTTCCTCTTTCGCTCCCTTTTCCTCTTTCGCTCCCTTTCCCTTTTCTTCTTTCGCTTTCTTTTCCTCTTTTGCTCCCTTTTCCTCTTTCGCTCCCTTTTCCTCTTTCGCTCCCTTTTCCTCTTTCGCTTTCTCTTTCTTTTCCTCGTTAGGCTTTCCTTTCCTCTCCTGCTCTCTTTTCCTCTTTCGCTTTCTCTTTCTTTTCTTTTTCTTGTCTTTCCTTTCTTTTTCCACTATCTTTTCCTCTTTCGCTTTCTTTTCCTCTTTCGCTTTCTTTTCCTCTTTCGCTTTCTTTTCTTCGACCTTTATTGAAATGTCACACACACATTTCCTTAAGTTCAGTTGGCCATTGAGCGTTGCGAGGCAGTGTGCTAAAAAAAGTAGTGCCTGCAATACTCCTTTTTTTGGTGTGAATCGGACAAACCGGAGACGAGGTATTTTGCCTTGTCGTGGTGGGATTGCGCTGGAATGACCACTTAGCACAGTCCTAGCACATCTGGTGTGAATGGACCCATAAAGTAAAGGTGTTGATAGTTCTGTGCTGGTTGTATCGGTTCTCCAGATTAGGTTATTAGAGATTTACCTCCCCAGATATTTTAAAGCCAAAGATCTCCTCTGTAACCGGCATTGCAGTTTCTCAGAAAAAAAATTCCTTCAAATAGATTTAAAGCTACAGAGTAGAAAAAGACAGATTTTCTGGTACCGTTCATATGGAATGAAAAACTGAAAATTCTCCAAGGACAAATCTGGAAGTTGAGTTGGAAGTCTGGGACTGTCAGCTCCTTTGCTCTTCAGACCTTTACATGTTTGAGTGACAGGTGCACTTGAATCTTCAGGGGAATTTTTTGTACTGTGTGGGGTCTGCTTTGTCTTCCATGGTTTTTGCCAATGGGAATTATTTACTAAAACTGGAGAGTGCAAATTGTGGTGCAGCTGTGCATAGAAACCAATCCGCTTCCAGATTTAATTGTTCAGCCCGGGTTCACACTGATGCGGTGCGGAATTCACCGCGTTTTCTGTGTGAATTCCGCCCTGCATTACAATCGCACCCCATTCATGCAGGTGTGAATGTTAACATCCTGAAATCGGTCCACAAAACGCGGGGTGATGTGCAGAATCGGATCGCATAGGTGTGAATACCCGTGCGATCTGATTCTAGTGCGGACCAAAAAAAGCATCCTGCACCTTTTTGGTGCGGATGTGGTGCGATTTGAGCCATACAAAATGTATGGCTCCAATCGCACCGCACACAAATCACGTGTGATTTGCACAGGAATGCGGTGCGGTTCCTGTGCAAATCACATGATAAACCACACTACATATGTGAACCCAGCCTCAAGCTTCGTTGAACAAGCTGAAGGTAGAAGCTGATTGGCTCCCATGCACACCTGCACCAGATTCTGAGTGCTCCAGTTTTAGTAAATCTCCCCCAATGCGTTCTTAATCTGCTTCTTTCTGCGCATAGAGATCTGTGTTTTTTATTGGCTTCTGACATTCCAGGACCGCAACTCCCAGAAGCCTCCACAGTAGAAAATTAACTTTAGTTTGTGTAGCAGAAGGGGCCAGATCAAGGGGTTATCTCCTAATAGGGTCTGATTGCTGCAATTGGGCAAATACAACAACACAGATAATCTGATTATTCCAGATAAAGACTTCAACTAGCTTGGCCCTAGAAGTGTTCTCTGCTACAAATGGCTCTACCACAGGCTATACTAATCTCTGTAATGTCTGGTAATTACCATTTACTTCTGTTTAGTAGGCAATGTAAATGTGGTGGTCAGCCATACGGATATAGTCCCATCAGTGAGGTCATATAGTCCCATCAGTGAGGTCATATAGTCCCATCAGTGAGGTCATATAGTCCCATCAGTGAGGTCATATAGTCCCATCAGTGAGGTCATATAGTCCCATCAGTGAGGTCATATAGTCCCATCAGTGAGGTCATATAGTCCCATCAGTGAAGTCATTTTAATTTCTGTTCAATACATTTTTATTCATTTTCAAGATTGGGTTCGACAAACTGAACAATACAAAGCGGAAGGGAGAAAAAACTCAACATGCTTACGTAAGCCAAGTAATGTGTATTTTTAGGCCTCATGCACACTGGGCATTAAAAACGATGCTTTTAGGGGCGTCTGGCTTTTTCTTTGCTGCCTCTTAGCGCCCCTCTATGTTGGCCAGTGTTTCTCAACGATTTTCCAGTTGGGGCGCCCTTGAAAAGTATCTTCAGCCACGTGGCACCCCTGTCCAAGGTATGGTTCACGTCACTGTGTTTCGCGGAACACACGCAAAATCGTGCTCATTCCTGACACACAGACAAATGCTCTGCTCTTTAGGGGTACCCCCATACATTGGCAAACGGGGGTGTTTTTGGTGTGGTGCAATTTTAAAACTAAGGTCCGGGGCGACTTTCTCTGCAATTCTGTAGGTAAGGCAGCCCATTGAAATGAATGGGTTTCCCTACACACAGCCACAAGGATGTGAACCAAGGGCCTGTTCACCTGTGAGGTTGGAGGGTGGTAAAACCATGCAATTGAGCTGCTTTTACCACCCCCAACTGCTCCCCCTTTAGCTGGGGGGGGGGGAGGGGGATATACACATGCTGTTGCAGCAGCTGGAAGTATAGCTCCAGGTGAATGGGGTTGAACTACAACCACCCCGCAATCTGAAACGTGATCTGAGCATGGATTGCATTTCAGAGCAGCAGCAGTCCTTGCTGCTATTACGAACAAGTCCTAAAAAAGCAGCTCTGAAAGGACAGGAATAGGGGGTCAAGATTAAAAGTAAAAAACACACGCACACAAACGCACGCACACGTACACACACGTACACAAACGCACACACACGTACACAGATACTCACGTATACACACACAGGCACTCCTATACAGTCCTATAAAAAGTTACAGCATCTTTATAGCCGGGTACTGCACTCTAGGGGGAGGCAGAGAGCACAGAAGACACTCCCCTTCCCTTTGCTCAGCGGTATGATGGCTCCCACTGCCAGCATACTGTGCGGCTCGGGTTCAAGTGACAGCCATTCTCCCCATGGCACCCCTGAACACCTCTGGTGGCACCACGGTTGAGAAAGGCTGGTCCATGCACACATAAGCGTTTACAGACGGAAAAATATGAATGCCAGCTCTTCCAGGAGCAGCAGTAGCACTTTGGCAGAAAACCGCGTGATGTGTGTAAAAACATCTAACCGCGCATTAACACTAGGCGCACCAGTCTCTCGAGTGTTAATTCATTTCATTGGACAGAATAAATTATTATTCTGGCAAGTGAAATTAATTAATGCCCAAGTGCTTGATGAACCTAAACGCATCTAGACACATTTACATGTGTCAAGCTTTTTTTTTTTTTGCTGCCAAAACACTGCTGCCAGGAGGAGAGGTGTTTAGAAGAGCTGGGCAAACACCCTGTGTGCCTGGGGCCTTAACAAATTTTTCTGCATAAATATGTATGATCTTGTCATGAGACATGTCTTTCGAGTTCCACCAAAGGCAAAAATTAAATTAGAAGCTTTGCAACCCCAAACCCACAGATGATCCAGACAGTCAAATAACCTTTATAAATTGTGATCCAACTTGCTGTAATGGGGAGAAATTCCTTTCCTGATCTCCAAACACAAATTAATCCGCAATGTACTTTTTGTTTTTTCTTATATTAGTAGCTAAAGTGCTTGTAAATTCTCACACAGAAATTAAAAATCCTGGCCCTCTGAGAGGTAAGGTCATTGCATTCTAGCACATTATGAAATACTTACCGAGTCCTCATGCACACGGGACGTTTTTACAGCGGCTGTTTTTGGCTTTTGACGGTTTTTTTTCTACAGCCAGTAAACCCCCCAGCATGTTATCCTATGTGTCCATCCCCGGCATGTTATCCTATGTGTCCATCCCCGGCATGTTATCCTATGTGTCCATCCCCAGCATGGTATCCTATGTGTCCATCCCCAGCATGTTATCCTATGTGTCCACCCCCGGCATGGTATCCTATGTGTCCATCCCCGGCATGTTATCCTATGTGTCCATCCCTGGCATGTTATCCTATGTGTCCATCCCCAGCATGTTATCCTATGTGTCCATCCCTGGCATGTTATCCTGTGTGTCCATCCCTGGCATGTTATCCTGTGTGTCCATCCCCGGCATGTTATCCTGTGTGTCCATCCCTGGCATGTTATCCTATGTGTCCATCCCTGGCATGTTATCCTGTGTGTCCATCCCTGGCATGTTATCCTGTGTGTCCATCCCCAGCATGTTATCCTATGTGTCCATCCCCGGCGTGTTATCCTATGTGTCCATCCCCGGCGTGTTATCCTATGTGTCCATCCCCGGCGTGTTATCCTATGTGTCCATCCCCAGCGTGTTATCCTATGTGTCCATCCCCGGCGTGTTATCCTATGTGTCCATCCCCGGCGTGTTATCCTATGTGTCCATCCCCGGCGTGTTCTTCTATGTGTCCATCCCCGGCGTGTTCTTCTATGTGTCCATCCCCGGC
Source organism: Staurois parvus (assembly GCF_062004578.1). NCBI lineage: Eukaryota > Metazoa > Chordata > Amphibia > Anura > Ranidae > Staurois > Staurois parvus. The sequence goes on from NW_028319627.1 coordinate 139,970, forward strand.
GTGTTCTCCTATGTGTCCATCCCCGGCGTGTTCTCCTATGTGTCCATCCCCGGCGTGTTCTCCTATGTGTCCATCCCCAGCATGGTATCCTATGTGTCCATCCCCAGCATGGTATCCTATGTGTCCATCCCCAGCATGGTATCCTATGTGTCCATGCACACATAGACTGGAATCAGCGTATTTTGGGTGGGTCGTTTTTTGGCTGGAATAAAACCCCAGGACTAGTGGGTTTCTAGAGGAGTTTTTTAGATGTAAAAACGCAGCAAAACGCTTTTTTGTACTTTTTTTTTTTTTTTTTTTTTTTTTACCCAAAACAAATTTTTTCTTTTTGGTAAAAAATAAATGCTAAAAACGCAAACGCGGGAAAACGTGGCTAAACGCTAATGCAACAACGCTAAAAATAAGCTTGTTTTTAACGTAACTTTACACAGCTAACGTTACCGGCGTTATCAAAACGTCCCGTGTGCGTGGAGCCTGAAACGAAGCCCTCCAGTGGTGTGCTGTCAATGCGGCCAGGGCTTCCATCTTCACCTGGTCTTCCCTGCGAGTTCATGGGTTCTGGCAAATGCACAACGATTTCACTCCTGTGCTTGCGCACAAAAGTTACGGCCGCGGCATGAGGTCACGTGTTGGTGACATTACCGGCTGAAGTGAATGTTTCCTTATCGGTGATTGTCCTTGTACTGACAGGTAAGCTTTGTTCTAAGCTCACCTGTATGTACAAGTGTCCCAGCAGTGTTTACTACCTGTAAGGGAATTCCCAAGAGACGGCTGGTGAATAGACATGCGCATGTGCACAGAAATGCGTGATCGTGCACACGCACGGTGAAGATTGGCGCCAGAAGGACTATTTAAAAGGTGCCTCTGCCTGTGCTGAATGCTGACTGGTCTTCAGCTGTCCCCCATTTCCTGCTCGTTCCTGTGTGATTTCCTTGTTGCTGACCCGGCTTGGTTCTGACCTGACTCTGATTACTCTCCTGCTTGATACTGGTTCCTGACTTCGGCTCTGCTCCTGACTTTGGCTTGCTTATGATTTGGTACCTCGCTGTCCGCCCGTTGATGATCCCGGCTATTCCTATGACATTGCTCCCATCCCAGCTTCCTGCCTTGCTCTGGTGCACACCTGGCAACCTACCATACCAACTCTGCATATCACTACTGATCCTGAATTGGAGGTTCGTCAGTCTTCCAAGGTCACTAACTGCAAGAGCTGCAAACAACATCTACTGGCGCTCTTGTCCCCCTGGACCCTAGACACCCTCTGTTCCACCTCCAGTGGGGTTAGGGCTAGTGACACAAGTGAGGCCGACCTCGTCATTTCAGTCTCCTATCAGGTACGTGACAATCACTGTATCCTGAGTTGGGCTAGTAAGCTCACTAGAACTATCCCCGGTGGAAAGCTATTCTACACTTTCACACCTCTTACTGTAGGGTGCAGTGATGCACCTTTGATGCGTTCCCATTGATGTACAGTGGAAGGGGCCTTTTTAGTGCACTTTTGAAAAACTGCACCAAAGATGCAGCATGCAGGACTTCTCAGTGTCCATCGTACCTGCAGTGTGGAGTTACACTGGATGTAATGGGGAAAAAGTTTTCATGTGCTTTTGTTGCCCTGGAAAAGCATGGCAAAAACGCACCAGTGTGAAAGGAGTCTTAAGATCCATTTCCATATGTAATGGAACACCTTTTGCCTTTTCCAATGAACACCTTTTCACCATTACTATAATTACTTCTGGACCAGCGACGTACCCGTACAATGTTGGATTTTGGTTTGTACCGGAGTGATGCCTCCAGCTGCAGTCATCAGCCCCGTTCCGTTTTTTTTTTATAGCAGGCAGTTAGCTTTCATGTACATGCCATTGGAGCGGCTCACTAGCAGCTCCATAACTTGTACAAGCAGCGGGAGGGGACGTCCGCCGGCTGGCCCGACAACTGAACGAAGCCAGAATCGGCTTTTATTGGCTCTCTTTTATTGTTAACTGGAAGCTATGACCTGACATCACTTCTGGCTTACTTGGAAAGTTTCTTTTTTTATGCTTTGAAGTGCTTTGAAGTGCAGAGGAGGGATTTGGGGTCTTATAGACCCCAGATCCCACCATAAAAAATACCTGTCACGTGTCTATTGCAGTCACAGTGGATATTTACATTCCTTGTAACGGCAATAAAATTGATTAAAAATTTTTTATAAAGGCGCATGCATGTTTCAGTCTCGCACACACGCAAACAGCGATCATCCCACGCATGTGAGGTATGGCCGTGATCATCAGATTATGGGAAGAATTTCTAGCACTAGACCTCCTCTGTAAATCTAAAGTGGTAATCTGTAAAGGCTTTTACAGCATCGCCTATGAATATTTATTTTATTTATTTCAGGTACTTATATAGCGCCGTCAATTTACACAGCACTTTACATATATATTGTACATTCACATCAGTCCCTAACCCTCAAGGGGCGTACAATCTAAGGTCCCTAACCCTCAAGGGGCGTACAATCTAAGGTCCCTAACCCTCAAGGGGCGTACAATCTAAGGTCCCTAACCCTCAAGGGGCGTACAATCTAAGGTCCCTAACCCTCAAGGGGCGTACAATCTAAGGTCCCTAACCCTCGAGGGGTGTAAAATCTAAGGTCCCTAACCCTCGAGGGGCGTACAATCTAAGGTCCTTAACCCTCAAGGGGCGTACAATCTAAGGTCCCTAACCCTCGAGGGGTGTAAAATCTAAGGTCCCTAACCCTCGAGGGGCGTACAATCTAAGGTCCTTAACCCTCAAGGGGCGTACAATCTAAGGTCCCTAACCCTCGAGGGGCGTACAATCTAAGGTCCCTATCCCTCAAGGGGCGTACAATCTAAGGTCCCTAACTCACATTCATACATACACATACTAGGGACAATTTAGACAGGATCCAATTCACCTACCAACATGTCTTTGGAGTGTGGGAGGAAACTGGAGTACCCGGAGGAAACCCACGCAGGCACAGGGAGAACCTGCAAACTCCAGGCAGGTGGTGCCATGGTTGGGATTCGAACCAACGACCCTAGTGCTGCCAGGCGGAAGTGCTAACCATTTAGCCACTGTGCTACATATGTTCGTTGCCGGTGCACGGGCGTGCGTGATTTTAAAGCGTGACATGTTTGGTATCTATTTTACTCAGCGTAACATCATGCAAAAAATGGGTTACGTATTGTTTTTTTTTTTTATGCAATAATTTAAAATAAATTAAATTTTCCTCAAAATTGCATTTGAAAAACTGCTGCGCAAATACAGTGTGACATTAAAAAATGCAAAAACCACCAATTTATTCTTTATGGCCTCTGCTTTAAAAAATATATATTGTTTTAGGTTCTAAGACATTTTCTAGCAAAAAAAAATACTGATTTTAAAATGTAAACAAAAAGTGCAAGAAATGGCTTGGGACTGAAGTGGATCTGGACAATTGATGTATCTACACAAAGCGATTATACCCCTCATCACCTCTTCCCCAACGGAGAATACATTGTGTGAATGTTTATACAGTGCAAACCGCAGATACCCCCATCTTAGTTTGGATAGAATATATAACCATCAACTAGGGATGTCTGTTGTTACATGTAGACTTGATGACCACATTTGTGGATGATTATTTGGTGTGTGAGTGTGCTTTGATGAGCACCTGGATTAGTCCATTAGGGAGTTTGTTGAAGGGTGGGGGGAGTCATTAGATTTATCATTGCCAATGGTTGTTTGATGTGTCAGGTGGGTTTGTTTTTCCATTACCTTACAAATCTTTGAAGCAAATCCACTCGGCCTTCAGCAAATATTACCTATTTGTCGGCTTCTGACTTTTCTGAGCCCCTGCCTGTTCACACACGTTCCCCTGATTAGATGTTATACACCCGTCATTTGATACTTCCGCACACATTTTGAGTGTCTTTTACCAAAGTAGCATTCAAATAAATGACCTGCCATCAATTTAAAGCTCAGTGGGGGCATGAATCTTCGAGTCTGATTATCCAGCCTGAGAAAATAGTGAAAGCCAACATGAGACAAAAGATGTCTAAATCGTATGATTTGTTTCATTCACAAGCGTTCCGCTATGCTCAGCTATTCTCTCACGTTATGGATGATTATGTACAAAATTCATAGAAGTGTAAATAAAAGTTCCATAACAAAAAACTTGTATTCATTGTTCCATATCTCTCACATGCATGACAAGATTGTAGGTCCTACACATTTCATCACTTAGATGTGACATCCGCATGAGCAGGAGGACGGCACATCTGAATGATGAAACATGTAGGGATGGACATCCAGAATCTCATTATCCAGCCTGAGACAATAGTTAAAGCCAACGTGAGACAAAAGATGGCTAAAGCATATGCTTTTTTTCATTCACAAGCGTTGCGCTATGCGCTCAAGTTATGGATGATTATGTACAAAATTCATAGAAGTGTAAATAAAAGTATTCAGTGTTCTATAGATTTCACATGCATGACAAGATTGTAGGTCCTACACGTTTCATCACTTAGATGTGAGGTCCTCAGGAGCAGGAGGATGGTGCATCTGAATGATGAAACGCGTAGGAATGGACATTCAGGATCTGATTACACTGTTCAACAGGTAAAAAGTTTTGGGCATAAAATTAGCTAATCTTACATAATTTTGGGGTGCTGAAAATGAAAATGACCCTAAAAAATGTGGATTGGCTCTAGTTTCCATGATATATTCACCCATCTAATGACACATAAGCCATTCAAAATTATGATGCAACTTCAGCTGCATATTGCGCAATTGATACTGGTGACCAATAGAAAATTGCATGTATACTGAGATGATGCAATATTAGCCTTTAATTGCATCACTTCACTGCATAAAAGCTGCAGTATCTGTAGCTGATTGGAGTTGGACAGCGTCTTTACATTTCGTTTTATGCTTATATAGGCTACTCAGTAATGCCTCGAACTTGTGTGAATAAAGCAGATAATTTCTGCTATATCTGCTGTGAAATAACTTTTATCTCACAAAAAAGGAGGATAACAGGAATGATTAAGAAAGCCTACAACTTGTATTTTGGCTGCAAGATAGGAGACCAGGACAAGAGTTGGGCACCACATATATGCTGCAATTCTTGTGGGACGGCACTGGAGCAATGGTTGAATGGAAAAAAGGCATCTATGCCTTTCGCTGTGCCAATGATTTGGAGAGAGCCAACAGATCATGTTAGTAATTGTTACTTTTGTATGGTGCCTCCAATTGTAAAAGGGCTAAATAAGAAGAAAAAGTTATCTGTGCACTATCCAAATATTCCATCGGCAATACGTCCATTTCCTCATGGAGAGGGGCTACCAATTCCTAAAGCACCAGAATCCTTCGTGGTTGAGTCAAGTGAGGAAGAACCTGAAGCGTGTAGTCACGTGCAGTTGTAAGAGATAGCCCTTTCCTCGAATACAAGAGAAAAGCCAAGAGAAGCAAAACCGACACAAACTGAAGACAGAACTAGTGAGAATCCTAAGTATTAAAATGATTCAACTTAGCTTATGGCTATAATTTTTCTTGGTAATCCTATGCAATATATTATGCCATTTAGGCTTTGTTATGTAGTCAATATCACTTGCTTTATATTTGTGGAAAGACATCTATCTATATAATTATTGTGCATTATGTAGTCATTACGCCTATAGTAGAAAACTTTCCGTTTACAGAAAAACTAGAGCCAATTGACAAATTTCATTGTTATATTTGAACTCAGAATGTGAAATTCATTAAGAAATGGATCCTTTTGTTTCCAAAACTGGCAAAAAATAAAAATTTGTTGAACAGTGTTATCCAGCCTGAGACAATAGTTAAAGCCAACATGAGACAAAAGATGGCTAAAGCGTATGATTTGTTTCATTCACAAGCGTTGCGCTATGCTCTCAAGTTATGGATGAATATGTACAAAATTCATAGAAGTATAAATAAAAGTATTCAGTGTTCAATAGATCTCACATGCATGACAAGATTGTAGGCCCTAGACATTTCGTCACTTAGATGTGATGTCCTCAGGAGCAGGAGGACGGTGCATCTGAATGATGAAACGCGTAGGGATGGACATCCAGAATCTGATTATCCAGCCTGAGACAATAGTTAAAGCCAACATGAGACAAAAGATGTCTAAAGCGTATGATTTGTTTCATTCACAAGCGTTCCGCTATGCTCAGCTATTCTCTCACGTTATGGATGATTATGTACAAAATTCATAGAAGTGTAAATAAAAGTTGCATAACAAAAAACTTGTATTCATTGTTCCATATCTGTCACATGTATGACAAGATTGTAGGTCCTGCACATTTCATCACTTAAATGTGATGTCCTCAGGAGCAGGAGGACGGCACATCTGAATGATGAAACATGTAGGGATGGGCATCCAGAATCTCATTATCCAACCTTTGACAATAGCTAAAGCCAACATGAGACAAAAGATGGATAAAGCGTATACTTTGTTTCATTCACAAGCGTTCCGCTTTGCTTTCAAGTTATGGATGATTGACAACCTGCCTCAAATAAAATTAGAATGTTTGCTGGAATTTGAGCACAAACCTTTTCTTTTTATGGTTTGCAGGTTATACTAGGCTGTGAAAAATAAATAATATCTTTGCTAATAAAACATTTTAGATGTGAATAACTGTCCCAAAACAATGTGTGTGGCTGCTCTCACAAACAGCTAATTTGGCAAACAAGAAAGCAGAAAAATCAAGCAGTGCTCACACTTATATGTACAAAATTCATAGAAGTGTCCATAAAAGTTCCTTAACAAAAAACTTGTATTCAGTGTTCCATATCTGTCACATGCATGACAAGATTGTAGGACCTACACATTTCATCACTCAGATGTGACATCCTCAGGAGCAGGAGGATAGCGCATCTGAATGATGAAACGCGTAGGGATGGACATTCAGTTACAGAACTTCTGGTCTAGTGGAACACACATTGTAATGCACTGCCTGGTTCAATACTGTGATGCCTGACCAATTTTGACACATTGCAAGGCCTGGTTCACATATATGCGTTTTGCAAAAACACACTACAGTCCATTTAACGTGGTTTCCTATGGGACAAGTTCACATCTGTGCGTTTCCAGCCGCTGTGTTTTTTTAAAGGGTCAGGGACTTTTTTAAATGCAGCACAGTGTGTTTTTGGTTCAGTAGACTTCCATGGACATGTGGCCGAAATGCATGTAGTGCATTTTTTAAAAAATGTTTTTGTTTTCTTTACCAGTAGGAAAGTATTGACTTTGCTGTGACATTGGATGGGTGTAACGTTGATGCAGCTTTGGATGGGTGCGACTTTTTTTTTTTTTCACACCCAAGAATGCAGCCAGAGAGAAGGAGAAATTATTGCTTTTACAGCCTTTATGGGTGTAAAAAAAGAGAGAAAATCTTTATCACCTCCCACGAGTAGTACAGTGTCACTATGGTGACACTATACTGCTAGGGTGACGGTATGTAAAAAAAAATCCCAAAAAGACCATAAACAAGAATAAAAAAATTAATTAAAAATGTAAAACAAATCTTTGAAAAAGTTATAATTTTTGGTTATTAACTAATTTATGTGTTTTTTTTTTTTTTTTTTTACTAAAAAGATAGCTGAATACATTTTGGCCAATATTTATGAAGAAAGATTATTTGCAAAAGTTTGTAAGAAAAACAATTTTTCCAAAATGTTTGGACTTTTTCATTTATAAAGCAAAACAAATAAAAATCCCAGTGGTGAATAAATACCACCAAAATAAAGTTTTATCTGTCTCAAAAAATGCTAAAAAATTCATATGGGTACAGTGTTGTATGACCGCGCAATTGTCATTCAAAGTGTGATAGCGCTGATAGCTGAAAATTGGCCTGGACTGGAAGTGGGGGAAAGTGTCCGGACTGGAAGTGGTTAATATCTATACACAAATGTTTTGCCTTCCATTTCTACTTGTAGTATACTGCTAGGAGTTCTTTAGAAATCTTTTATCTTGTAGCTGGTATAGGAGGCGGACTGACCATTTGGAGACTCGGTCACTGCCCGAGGGCCCGGGGTCAGTAGGGGGCCCCATGAGATGCCCCTGGTACCTTTTTCATAGGCTTTTTTGAGTTTGGGGAAGGACACAGGGGCCCCATGATCCCCTATAGCCCGGGGGCCCCATGAGTTGTCAGTCCGCCCCTGGACCAGAGTGTAACCTCCTCAGAGCGGTTGGTCAGTTTCTAATTGATTGCAATATGGCTTAACAAATTGTTTGCGTTTTGATTGTGAGATGTGATTTGTGGGTAATGCAGACCATAGACGGGTCGTTTATTGGCCGAATTTTTGTCCGACCGAAAAATCAGCCGATATTCACACCGTTAGTGGGGCAATGCCGTCAGCCGTTTTTCGTGGATTTTCTCGTTTCTTTTTATCGGTCATGCTAGATTGCTCCTAGCTTGTAAGCTGGAAAGAGCAGGGCCCTCGATCCCCTCATGTTTTGCATTGTATTGGTATTGTTCTGTCACATGTTCTGTCCCCCTTTGTAATGTACAGCGCTGAGCGAACTATTGGCGCTTTATAAATACTGTATAATAATAATGCTGGAAAATCTACGAAAGAACGACCGTTTTTCATAAGCATTGGTGGCAGCATCCATGGCAGCAACGACCGATTTTTTTTGTTTATCGGCCGGCCCAGCTATGGCCAGCCTAACATTGAGCAGAGAAAGTTCATTGTAAATGTAGGTTAATCGGCTTCCATGTAAACTTGGCCAAGGCATGAATGTCTCTACATGGCTAGAGTCCTTGGACTGTAATCTCCTGCAGAGCGGGGACTGATGGGAGTGATACTCTGCTCTGTAGAATGTTGACCAAATTTGACAGTAATAATGTAAATGAAGGGAGGGGGGATGGGGGGGATTACCGCTGATTAGAGCGCAATGTAGCCGTATTCCCAGGAAAATGAAATGTAAATCTAATTTAATAAAATATTAATGTATGAAAGTAGTTCAACTTAAATATTAAGAAGATACATTTGTCAATGTTTTTATTTTTATTTTTCCCTCTTAGTTAACAAGCATAAACCATGGATTGAAACCACATACCATGGAATTGTAACGGAAAACGATAATGCCGTCTTGCTGGACCCTCCTCTTATAGCTCTAGACAAAGATGCCCCGCTACGTTACGCAGGTATGAGCCTTCCTAATATTCACTTCTGTCATGGCCTTTTCTTTTATGTTGTCTTTAAATTGTAAAATAAAAGAATGATGTGTTGATCTGATATTGCATTTTGTCTATATGTTGTTTTATCAAATACATTGTAGCCTTGTGGGGTTTTTTGTTTTTTTAATGTTCTCCTTAAATTGCTTGCTGTGATTTCTGCACGTTGTTGCATAACAATTGTCTTTTGATGTTCGGCCTGGATCCCATGTGACACCGGACACAGTGAGAGTATTTGATGCAGAGCCTGGCTAATTGGCAGTGATGAAGCTGGCTCCCAGCCTGGCGTACCATCCACGCACGTCAAGTCATTGGCCGCTGTGCCTGCTCATTGCTGAATGATCGCATTGGACCGCGGAGTGTTCTGCCTCAATGGCTTCCTCGCCCCTGGCTTTCCAAGCCTCTGACTGCCAGACAGCACCTCACGTCTGACCGGGAAGCACTCTGAATTGTTCCACTCCGTTTGACAGCAAATTGTTCATATAATCTTATTTGGACTCTTCTATTTCTGAAAGAAACATATGGAAGTGGACGGGCTAATATACTAATGTGTGCGCAACGGGGTGTGCGCTATGTGGAACACGCTTCTTTTATCCTTTGTTTTTGTATTCTCCTTTTATTCCTTTTTCCCTTTTCTGCCTCTTAGCTTTGTCTGTTTTGCTCTTTCTTCCCCACCTTTTTCCTTTGTTCTTCTTTTCTCTTTTTCTCTGTCTTTCTTGTTCTCATACCTCTCTCTCTCCTCGTACCTCTCTCTCTCCTCGTACCTCTCTCTCTCCTCGTACCTCTCTCTCTCCTCGTACCTCTCTCTCTCCTCGTACCCACCTCTCTCTCCTCGTACCCACCTCTCTCTCCTCGTACCCACCTCTCTCTCCGCCCTCGTACCCACCTCTCTCTCCGCCCTCGTACCCACCTCTCTCTCCGCCCTCATACCCACCTCTCTCTCCGCCCTCATACCCACCTCTCTCTCCGCCCTCATACCCACCTCTCTCTCCGCCCTCATACCCACCTCTCTCTCCGTCCTCATACCCCCCCTCTCTCTCTCCCTCTCTCTCCCTCCATTCTCATACCTCTCTCTCTCCCCCCTCCTTCTCATACACCCATCCCTGCCTCTCTCTCTCCCCCCCCCCCCCCCGCCCTCATACCTCTCCCCCCCCCCCCCCGCCCTCATACCTCTCCCTGTCTCTCTCCCTCTCCTTATACCTCTCTCCTCTTACCTCTCTCCTCTTACCTCTCTCTCACTCCTCATATCTCTCTGTCATTCTCATACTTCTCTCTCTCTCTCTTTCTCATAGCGCGTGCTCTCTCTTGTTCTCATAGCGCGTGCTCTCTCTCGTTCTCATAGCGCGTTCTCTCTCTTGTTCTCATAGCGTGTTCTCTCTCTCTCGTTCTCATAGCGCGTGCTCTCTCTCGTTCTCATAGCGCGTGCTCTCTCTTGTTCTCATAGCGCGTGCTCTCTCTCGTTCTCATAGCGTGCTCTCTCTTGTTCTCATAGCGTGCTCTCTCTTGTTCTCATAGCGTGCTCTCTCTTGTTCTCATAGCGTGTTCTCTCTCTCGTTCTCATAGCGCGTGTTCTCTCTCTCGTTCTCGTACCGTGTGCTCTCTCTCGTTCTCGTACCGTGTGCTCTCTCTCGTTCTCGTACTGTGTGCTCTCTCTCATTCTCGTAGCGCGTGCTCTCTCTCTTTCATTCTCGTAGCGCGCGATCTCTTTCATTCTCGTAGCTCGCGCTCTCTTTCATTCTCGTAGCTCGCGCTCTCTTTCATTCTAGTAGCGCGCGCTCTCTTTCATTCTCGCAGCGCGCGCTCTTTCATTCTCGCAGCGCGCGCTCTTTCATTCTCGTAGCGCGCGCTCTTTCATTCTCGTAGCGCGCGCTCTTTTTCATTCTCGTAGCGCGCGCTCTCTTTCATTCTCGTAGCGCGCGCTCTTTCATTCTCGTAGCGCGCGCTCTTTCATTCTCGTAGAGCGCGCTCTCGTAGTGCCCATTCTCGTAGCGCCCGTTCTCCCTTTCATTCTCGTAGTGCCCGTTCTCCCTTTCATTCTCGTAGCGCCCGTTCTCCCTTTCATTGTCGTAGCGCCCGTTCTCCCTTTCATTCTCGTAGCGCCCGTTCTCCCTTTCATTCTTGTAGCGCCCGTTCTCCCTTTCATTCTCGTAGCGCCCGTTCTCCCTTTCATTCTCGTAGCGCCCGTTCTCCCTTTCATTCTCGTAGCGCCCGTTCTCTCTCATTCTTCTCATAGCGCTCTCTCTCTTTCTCTCATTCATTCTCATAGAGCTCGCTCTCTTTCTCTCATTCATTCTCATAGCGCTCTCTCTCTTTCTCTCATTCATTCTCATAGCGCTCGCTCTCTTTCTCTCATTCATTCTCATAGCGCTCGCTCTCTTTCTCTCATTCATTCTCATAGCGCTCGCTCTCTTTCCCTCATTCATTCTCATGGCAGTCTCTCTTTCCCTCATTCATTCTCATAGCGCTCGCTCTCTTTCATTCTCATTTTTGGCTCTCTTTTGGCATCTGTTCAAAATGGCATAATATGTGGTAACCTCTGCTGTTGGTTTTAACAGTCTTGTTTTTTGCAATTTATTTTAAATATTACTTCCATGTTATTGCACTGAATTTGCTGTATAGACACTGTCTTAGCACTTTGTTGTAGTAAAGATCAGTTCACAAAAGGTGAATACAAGTATTAAAATCTTGCTAGCCTCAGGAAGGTGAGAACTATGAGCTTCTATGAGGCATCTATTGAAGTGGAGCAAAAAAAAAAAAAATCATTTGAACTTGTGATAAAAGAATGCTTCCGGAGATAAAATAATACTTCATTAGAAATAGGGGTTTTCAAAAGTTAAAAGTCCATGCAGAAGAAAATATTCCATACTTGTGCTTTGTGAGCCAAACATTTTGATGAGAAAAATATAGGATAAAATAATGAAATGCATCTAAAATAACCCTTCGGCTCAGAGAATTGACACTCCTGTGCTTTATTACTGACGTTAGAATCCTTGCTCTTTGCTTTTTTTAAACTCAGGGATCACACTTAGGCTTCATTCACACCAGCTGCCTACATCAGGAGAAATTATCTGGTGCATATAAACAAACTTTATTACATGTAAATGTGTATAAATGTTAACCCTGAGGGGTTAATCTTCGTCTTTGTGTAAAAAGACTGTTTGATCCTGTCTTCTCTGATCCTCCTCCTTCTACTGTTCCCAATCCATCTGCTGATAGTACAGAGCCCTAGGAGGCACTCTGCACATGCTCAGTTTGGTATGTATTCCTAGACAGGTGTTTTTTTTTTTTTTTTTTTTTAGGGGGGTGCTTGTGATCAGCACAGGGCCAATCAGCACTGTCCAGACAGGGT
>NW_028319627.1:157500-185000 GCF_062004578.1 Staurois parvus
TTGGTCCAAACAAAGTATTTAAAGTTGCAGTTAAAACTAATGCAACTTTTTTAGATAAAGAGTAGATTTAAAATTGCGTGTTATTTTGCCACATTTTGGGAAGAATTTTTACAAGCATAAGCATGCACACTTCTGCCAGGAAGATCCAGCGTTCATCCATCAGTGTTGGGTGCAAGGACTCTAAAGGAGGCCTAAAAGGAGAAGTACAGCCAAAGCTCGTTCGACTGTACTTCTCCTGTGGATCACAGTTCGTTCTGCACTCCTGTGACCCGTTTTCAGCCAACAGTGGGCTTAAGTCTGCTGTCGACTGGCCTCACAGAGCTGTCCAAGCTGGGGACAGATCCAGACCATATGGTCAGGATCTACTCAGGAGATGGCACCTGCGAGCCACTGAGAGCCTGAGTCAGCCGCTGCTTCCCCCTGCATAGCCCAGCGCTCCAGTGAGCACTGAAGGGCGGGGCGGTGGGCAGAGTAGAGTGCGGTGACTGGCGTTCACTGCTCTGCTTAGAGCGGAAGGGAGTACTGAGCAATCAGCGGTGTCTGATTGCTCAGTTCTCGCCCTTCGAGCCGGAGGGAACAATTGCAGCATCCAATCAATGCTGCATCCACCTAGGTAGGTATGATTTAGAAAAAAAAAACTGTCCTTAAAGAGTTATTGAAGTCTCTAAGCTTAAAATGGCTTCCACCCGCCTTCTAACTTCTATTCTAACTACCTGTAAATCAGGGGAGTCCAAACTTTTTTCAAAGAGGGCCAGATTGGATGAAGTGAACATGGTGGAGGGCCGAACATTTTTCCGAACATTCTTTGAACCATTACAATTAAATGCAAATAAATTATTTTATGCCAAGTTAATTGCAAACGACATACTTTTCATTTCATAACATTAAGATCAACTGACAGCTGAGTTTTCACAATGTATGGAAAATAAATTAAAAAAAAAACTTACCTGCACTAATGTGAAGGGTGAAAAAGGTAGCTGGAGCTGAAGTCTCTGCTCGGCAGCCGGGAGGGGAAGAGAAACACACTTCACGTTGGAAGCCCGGCCCTGACGTCACCGCCCTCTGTCGCTCCCAGCGCGGCGCAGTCACGCATGCGCACTGCCCTCTGCTCTCAAGCAGAAGACTGTCTGCCATAGAAGGGAGGGCCGTGGTAGGGCCACATTACACAGAGCAGGGAGGGCTGTTGGAGGGCTGTATTAAACCAACCCCCGGGCCATAAATGGCCCGCGGGCTGGACTTTGGACATGCCTGCTGTAGAGGGAAGACGAGTATACTTACCTATTTTCAAGGTGCTCTGATCTGGTCACATGATTGGCTCTCAGCAGCCAGCTTCAGGTGAGAGGAGGGACAACAAACAATGGATGCCGCATACTAAGCCTATGGGGGACATCACCTCCCAGGCATTCCATCTGTTGGCACTCTCTCCTCTGCCCTGAAGCTGGCCACTGGGGAGATCACAGGAATGGGCCTGAGTGCTGTGAGGAAAGGTGAGTATAAGCATCTGCCTTTTACAGGGTAGTTAGTATAAGAGTTAGAAGGGGGGTCAGGAGCAGTTTTAGACTTAGTTGTAGCTTGGAATATCACTTTAAAGCAGAGCTGCACCCAAAAGGAGAAGTTCTGCTTTAAGCCCTTGTCCCCCACTCCCCGTTAAAGATTGGCACCTTTGGGGAGCTGGTACCGGAATTTGACAGGTACCGGGTCCCACCTCCGCTGCGATTGCCTAAGGTGATCGGAAGCTGAAGTTTTCCTCACCCCCCCTCCCTCCCTGTAGTGTTCTGGGACACGTGACAGGTCCCAGAAGGCTACGGGGCCATTCACAAAGCACAGCACTTCTCTCGCATGCGCAGTGGGCACCCGGCTGTGAAGCCACAAGCTGTCACAGCCGGTCACCCACACTGAAGATGCCGGTGCTGGGGAGAGAAGATGGCCGGTGAAACCAGCCGCGGTGAGGACAACGCTGGATCGTGGACAGGTAGGTGTCTGTATTTTAAAGGTTAGCTACAGTTTTTGTAGCGGCTGACTTTTATTTTTTTTTTTTAAATCAGCTGGAACTCAGCTTTAAGTTGGCCATATGCTATTAGAATTTCATTAGAAAGTCATTTGATTTTTCAGTTGTTAGGGTAAATCAATGTTGGCTTTCGAGCACATTGACAAGAAACTGCGAAGAAGCAGGATGGAAAATATTTATTGAACGAACAGTGAATGCGGTTACATTCAGGAAAGTCCATTCACTCGAAAATCGAATGTTAGGTGTTAAAAGCAAACAAAACTTTGGAATATTTTCAAACATTTGTCAAGTCATCAAGTATGCTGAGAGTTTTTGTATGAATGTATAAAATGTACCAGTGCATGATCCGCTGTAGGATAAAAAAGTCAGTTGTGTTTTTCATGGGAATGTTCCGATTGCCCTCAGAGGAAGGAGTCCATCAATGTTCTCCATACAATTGAAGTGTTGACTCTACTAAACATAAAGTGGTTGTAGAGGCTGAAGGTTTTTTTTACCTTCATGCATTCTTTGCATGAAGGTAAAAAACCTTCTATGTGCTGCTACCCACCACAGCCCCCCTAATACTTACCTGAGCCCCCTCCAAGCGATATGCGCAAGAGCCTCGGCTGTCCCGGGACTCCTTCTCCTCATTGGCTGAGACAGCATTAGGAGCCAGTGGGACTAAGCTGCGGCCATATGTACACTATATTGCCAAAAGTATTGGGACACCCCTTCAAATCATTGGATTCAGATGTTCCAATCCCCTTCATGGCCACAGGTGTATAAAATCCATCCCCTAGGCATGCAGACGGCTTCTACAAACATTGGTGAAAGAATGGGTCGCTCTCAGGAGCTCAGTGACTCCAAGCGTGGTCCCGTGATAGGTTACCACCTGTGCAATAAGTCCATCCGTGACATTTCCTGGCTACTAAATATTTCACAGTCAACTGTGGGATTATAACAAAGTGGAAGCAACTGGGAACAACAGCAACTCAGCCACCAAGTGGTAGGCCACGTCACATGACAGAGCGGGGTCAGCTTATGCTGAAACGCACAGTGTGCAGAAGTCGCCAACTGTCTGCAGAGTCAATAGCTAAAGACCTCCAAACTTGGTGTGGCCTTCAGATGAGCACAACAACAGCGCGTAGAGAGCTTCATGGAATGGGTTTCCATGGCCGAGCAGCTGCATCCAAGCCTTACATTGCCAAGTGCAATGCAAAGTGTCAGATGCCGTGGTGTAAAGCACACTGCCACTGGAATGACGAATCACGCTTCTTTGTATGACAATCCGATGGACGTGTCTGGGTTTGGCGGTGGCCAGGAGGACGGTACTTGCCTGACTATATTGTGCCAAGTGTAAAGTTTGGTGGAGGGGGGATTATGGTGCAGGGAGGATTATGGTGTGGGATTGTTTTTGAGGGGTTGGGCTTGGCCCCCTAGTTCCAGTGAAGGGAACTCTTAAGGCGTCACCATACCAAAATGTTTTGGACAATTTCATGCTCCCAACTTTGTGGGAAGAGTTTGGGGATGGCCCCTTCCTGTCCCAACATGACTGCCCACCAGTGCACAAAGCAAGGTCCATAAAGACATGGAGGAGCCAGTTTGGGGTGGAGGAACTTGACTGTCCTGCACAGAGTCCTGACCTCAACCCGATAGAACCCCTTTGGGATGAAGTAGAGCGGAGACTGCGAGCCAGGCCTCCTCCCCCAACATCAGTTCCTGACCTGACAAATGTGCTTCTGGAAGAATGGTCCAACCTTCCCATAGACACCCTCCTAAACCTTGTGTACGGCCTTCCCAGAAGAGGTGAAGCTGTTATAGCTGCAAAGGGCGGGGCCAACTCAATATTGAACCCTACGGACTAAGACTGGGAGGCCATTAAAGTTCATGTGCGTGGAAAGGCAGGTGGCCCGATACTTTTGGAAATATAGTGTATCTTATGGAAGCAAAGAGCTGGGTTCAAGAGCAAGCATGCACCAGTGCCCCCATAGCAAGTGGCTTGCTATTGGGGCACTGGTCAAGGGGTAGGAGCCAGGAGTGCCTGCAGGGAACCTGTGAAGAAAAGGATCGGGGCTGTTCTTTGTAAAACCATTACACAGTAGTAGGTAGGTAAGTATGACATGTTTGTTATTTAAATTAAAAAAAAAAAAATCAGAAATGTTAATATGACTTTCAATAAGTTTGGGTTGGAGGTACAGGAGGATGACATCACTCTGTAGGGGCAGGAGGGAAAAAAAGGAAGGGGGTGATTTAATCTTTTAATGTGTTTTATTGCTTGTATCAATTTTAAATATAAAAACTATTTTCAGGATAACTTTTTAAACAAGGTGAAATGCATTATGTTACATTGCAGATGACCCACTTGTTTATAAAAAGTTCCCCAATGTAATCCCTGCCATTCAGCCGTCATATTTTGAGCTTTGGATGCGCCCACACCCATTTCTATTATTCCAGTTATCTGCACCGTCCTGCCAGCACCCGCTTTCAGTATAAACTTGGAGTAGGAGAATTACAAGATTACCCCCGGGGATTTGTGGCTTTTCCAGTGATAAACATAGTCTGTGTTCCAGTGCTATTTCCATTAGTGATGCTATCAAGTTCACTGTTTTCCAGACTTTCCATTAACTCGCTATTTATACGCGGTCTGCCGAGTTCCGCAAAACTAGCAGGTACAGTTATTCATTTAAAAGGGCAGAGAAATTGAATTTGTATGTAAGATGGTAACAAATGATAGCCGCATTATGATTTTAGGAATACTTTCTGTAAGTCTTGCTGGGGCTGTGGAGGGAATACAGTAGACCTTGGATCCTGTCCTTTCATACACCACCTGCATTTAGAACCTCGGCGCTGCAGTGACCAATGCTCCTGAATTTTACAGGGTATATTTAAATTAATTTTTTAACGACAACATTCACTTTAACATACAGCTATGTTATCAGTCCTATCGGGACAGATACATTTAGAGTAATATTTACTTTAAGGTGTCATTAACCACGTCCCCTCCGCCCTATAGCAGAAATACTGCTACAGGGTGGCATGGGTGCGCAAAATCACGTACAGTGGGGATCGAAAGTTTGGGCACCCCAGCTAAAAATTTGTATAAATGTGCATAAAGAAGCCAAGGAAAGATGGAAAAATATCCAAAAGGCATCAAATTACAGATTAGACATTCTTATAATATGTCAACAAAAGTTAGATTTTATTTCCATCATTTACACTTTCAAAAAAACAGAAAACAAAAAAATGGCGTCTGCAAAAGTTTGTGCACCCTGCAGAAAATTTATAGCATGCACTGCCCCCTTTGCAAAGCTGAGACCTGCCAGTGTCATGGATTGTTCTCAATCATCGTCTGGGAAGACCAGGTGATGTCAATCTCAAAGGTTTTAAATGCCCAGACTCATCTGACCTTGTCCCAACAATCAGCACCATGGGTTCTTCTAAGCAGTTGTCTAGAAAACTGAAACTGAAAATAGTTGATGCGCACAAAGCTGGAGAAGGCTATAAGAAGATAGCAAAGTGTTTTCAGATGTCAATATCCTCTGTTCGGAATGTAATTAAGAAATGGCAGTCATCGGGAACAGTGGAAGTTAAAGCAAGATCTGGAAGACCAAGAAAAATATCAGACAGAACAGCTCGCAGGATTGTGAGAAAAACAATTCAAAACCCACGTTTGACTGCACGATCCCTCCAGAAAGATCTGGCAGACACTGGAGTTGTGGTACACTATTCCACTATAAAGAGATACTTGTACAAATATGGTCTTCATGGAAGAGTCATCAGAAGAAAACCTCTTCTACGTCCTCACCACAAAAATCATCGTTTGAACTTTGCAAATGAACATATAGACAAGTCTGATGCATTTTGGAAACAAGTTCTGTGGACCGATGAGGTTACAATTGAACTTTTTGGCCGGAATGAGCAAAGGTACGTTTGGAGAAGAAGGGGCACAGAATTTAATGAAAAGAACCTCTGTCCAACAGTTAAGCATGGGGTTGGATCAATCATGCTTTGGGGTTGTGTTGCAGCCAGTGGCACAGGGAACATCTCACGAGTAGAAGGAAAAATGGATTCAATAAAATTTCCGCAAATTTTGGATGGTAACTTGATGCCATCTGTGAAAAAGCTGAAGTTAAAGAGAGGATGGCTTCTACAAATGGATAATGATCCTAAACACACCTCGAAATCCACGGGGGATTACATCAAGAGGCGTAAACTGAAGGTTTTGCCATGGCCTTCACAATCTCCTGACCTCAACATAATTGAAAATCTATGGATAGACCTTAAAAGAGCAGTGCGTGACAGACAGCCCAGAAATCTCAAAGAACTGGAAGACTTTTGTAAGGAAGAATGGGCAAAGATACCTCAAACAAGAATTGAAAGACTCTTGGCTGGCTACAAAAAGCGTTTACAAGCTGTGATACTTGCCAAAGGGGCAGTACAAGATATTAACTCTGCAGGGTGCCCAAACTTTTGCAGACGCCATTTTTTTGTTTTCTGTTATTTTGAAAGTGTAAATGATGGAAATAAAATCTAACTTTTGTTGGCATATTATAAGAATGTCTAATCTGTAATTTGATGCCTTTTGGAGATTTTTCCATCTTTCCTTGGCTTCTTTATGCACATTAATACAAATTTTTAGCTGGGGTGCCCAAACTTTCGATCCCCACTGTATATATACGTGATTTCACTTTTCCAAATAGGGGGCGTTCGCCCTACCCACGCCGCCATTCACAGCCTCAGCTGTCAATCACCGGCACCCAGTGAACACCGAGTATCTCCTATGGGGTAGAGACCTGTATATAAACAACACAGATCTCTTCCCTGTCAGCTCCTGCATACTGCTTTGTACGGATCTGCATAGCAGAGCCGTACAAAGCAGTGTGCTTACAGTGGAAAGCACTTGCACACAGCATACTGTGAAACCGCAGACAGCTAACTCTTTGATTTCCCCAGATGTTAACCATTTCCTGCCCAGTGTCAGTACTTTTTGTTAGCACTGATCACTGTTTTGGTGTCACTGGGGATGTCAGTGACACCAAGTCAGTTCCCACCAGTGTCACAATGCCCGCCGCAGTCCTACTATAAGTTGCTGACCGTTGCCATTACTAGTAAAAAAAAAAAAATTCCAGTATATATACCCCCATTTGTAAACACTAGAACGTTCACAGAGACCAATTAATTTACACGTATTAGGAACTTTTTCGCAAAGACATGGAGCAGCATACATTTTGGCCTAAATTTATGATGAAATTGGATTTTTTTTTAAAAAAAATTTATTGGACATGTTTAATAGCAAAAAATCAAATACTTTGTCTTTATCTCAAAATTGTCATTTTTTGTTTATAGAGCAAAAAAAACGCACAGGCGATCAAATACCACCGAAAGAAAGCTCTATTTGTGGGGGAAAAGGAAGTAAATTTAATTTGGATGCAGTGTTGCATGACCGCGCAATTGTCAAAGTATCGCAGCTCCGTAACGCAAAAAATGGCCTGGTCAGGAAGGGGGTGGGGGGGGGGGGGGAATTCTCTGGAGGGCAAGTGGTTGAACCCACATCATTAAAAGCTATAATAAATGCTGGTCATGCTCACTAGGGGATTCGTTTTTTGTATTCTGCAAAACCTGATTGATTCTGCTGTTCTCTCTCCCCCCTATCCATGTCCCCAGTGTAGTTGGGGATTTTGCAGACAGTGTTGGAAGCTAGTGCGCATGCTCAGTTTTCAGTGTATTTTTTTACCCTCAGCATTTCCTCCCTATCACGTCAGAGCAGCCCGTGTGACCATAGTCACATATGTCATATATGGCCACTAACCAGCTAAACACAATGGGGGTGAAATATTACATGTAGATTGATGGAGGCTTCACCTCTCTCTTATTCTAAGATCCAGGCTGGAGGGGAGTGACACAGCCTATGACTGACAGAAATCCACCCACACCAATAAAGATTTGACTTCAGATGCAGTATCTCACTTCCCTCACATTTTTGTAAATATTTGATTCTATCTTTTCTTGTGACAACACTGAAGAAATGACACTTTGCTACAATGTGACGTAATCAGTGTACAGCTTGTATAACATGGAAATTTGCTGTTCCCTCAAAATAACTCAACACACCGCCATTAATGTCTAAACCGCTGGCAACAAAAGTGACTCCACCCCTAAGTGACAAGGTCAAAATTGGGCCCTATGAGCCATTTTCCCTCCCCGGTGTCATGTGACTCGTTAGTGTTACAAGGTCTCAGGTGTGAATGGGGAGCGGGTGTGTTACATTTGGTGTTATCGCTTTCACTCTCTCATACTGGTCACTGGAAGTTCGATATGACACCTCATGGCAAAGAACTCTGAGGATCTGAAAAAAAGAATTGTTGCTCTACATAAGGATGGCCTAGGCTATAAGAAGATTGCCAAGACCCTGAAACTGAGCTGCAGCACGGTGGCCAAGACCATACAGCGGTTTAGCAGGACAGGTTCCACTCAGAACAGGCCTCGTCATGGTCGACCAAGGAAGTTGAGTGCACGTGCTCAGCGTCATATCCAGAGGTTGTCTTTGGGAAATATACGTATGAGTGCTGCCACCATTACTGCAGAGGGTGAAGGGGTGGAGGGTCAGCCTGTCAGAGCTCAGACCATACACCGCACACTGCATCAAATTGGTCTGCATGGCTGTCGTCCCAGAAGGAAGCCTCTTCTAAAGATGATGCACAAGAAAGCCGCAAACAGTTTGCTGAAGACAAGCAGACTAAGGACATGGATTACTGGAACCATGGCGTGTGGTCTGATGACACCAAGATACACTTATTTGGTTCAGATGGTGTCAGGCGTGCGTGGCGGCAACCAGGTGAGGAGTACAAAGACAAGTGTGTCTTGCCTACAGTCAAGCATGGTGGTGGGAGTGTCATGGTCTGGGGCTGCATGAGTGCTGCCGGCACTGGGGGGGCTACAGTTCATTGAGGGAACCATGAATGCCAACATGTACTGTGACATACTGAAGCAGAGCATGATCCCCTCCCTTCAGAGACTGGGCTGCAGGGCAGTATTCCAACATAACGACCCCAAACACACCTCCAAGACCACCACTGCCTTGCTAAAGAAGCTGAGGGTAAAGGTGATGGACTGGCCAAGCGTGTCTCCAGACCTAAACCCTATTGAGCATCTGTGGGGCATCCTCAAATGGGAGGTGGAGGAGCGCAAGGTCTCTAACATCCACCAGCTCCGTGATGTCATGGGAGAGTGGAAGAGGACTCCACTGGCAATCTGTGAAGCTCTGGTGACCTCCATGTCCAAGAGGGTTAAGGCAGTGCTGGAAAATAATGATGGCCACACAAAATATTGACACTTTGGGCCCAATTTGGACCTTGTCACTTAGGGGTGGACTCACTTTTGTTGCCAGCGGTTTAGACATTAATGGCGGTGTGTTGAGTTATTTTGAGGGGACAGCAAATTTACATGTTATACAAGCTGTACACTGACTACATCACATTGTAGCAAAGTGTCATTTCTTCAGTGTTGTCACATGGAAAGATAGAATCAAATATTTACAAAAATGTGAGGGGTGGACTTCTGGGAGATACTGTGTATGTATGTATATATGTGTGTGTGTGTATGTATGTATGTATGTATGTATATATATATATATATATATATAAAATATTTGTATGACAATTTAAAACAGTTTATTTATTTTTACTGTGTGTCCCAAACATGTGACCAGCAGCAGATGATTAGAAGTTCCTCCTGCTTATGTTTCCCTGCAGACAGGCTGGGAAAGAGCTGAGTCATTTGACAGCTGTATATCAATCAGGAAAAAAGTACTTTTTTAAAAAAAAAATAAAATGAAATAATTAAAGTGCCACAATCCACATACATAAAGAGAAGGGATAGTGTAAATAGCGTGTTTTAATGTCACTCTAACTTAGGAAAATTTGCTTCACTACTGGCTAAATGTGTGAAGGCCTAGTGACTTGGTCATTTGATCACAGGATCTCTGCGAAGTTAAAACGTCAAGGTTCAGACTGGTTGAACCTTTCCTTTAGCGGGGATAATATGAAGGGAAGCTATACAGTATATACATTTTTGAAGTGGTATAAGTAGCTCATAGACCTAGTCAACCTTTTTTTTTTTTTTTAATGTGAGGAGGTTAGGCTGGAGGTCTTCAATTACAACCTACAGTTGTGACCAAAATTATTCAACCCCCAATGCTGTAAAGGGGTTTAGGGACTATAGTGTACATTTGGAATTGTATTCAGAATCAAATCCTACAAGGACGTTGTAACTACCCAAATGCAACTAAAATGACATCAATTGTTTATGTAATACAGTAGTAAATGGTTCTTATGTGGTTTCTTCATTGCCACAATTATTCAACCCCTTAAAGACTACCACTCTGAAGAACAGAGGTTCATACAGGTGCTTTCCATCAGGTATTGAAAACACCTGTGGATGTCACCGAGCAGCAATCAAGCATAATAAGCACCAATTAGGCAGCTTTAAAATGACTGTGATACTCAGCTCCTTCTAGACATTTACTGGTGTGGTTACAAACATGGTGAAGGCAAGAGAATGGTCCAGGAAGACAAGAGAAGAGGTGATTTCTCTTCACAGGAAGGGCAATGGCTATAAGAAGATTGCAAAGATGTTAAACATACCAAGAGACACCTTAGGAAGCATCATTCGCAAATTCAAGGCAAAGGGCACTGTTGAAACGCTACCTGGTCGTGGCAGAAAGAAGATGCTGACTTCGACTGCTGTGCGCTACCTGAAGCGTAGAGTGGAGAGAAGTCCCCGTGTGACTGCTGAGGAACTGAGAAAAGATTTGTCAGATGTGGGTACAGAAGTTTCAGCCCAGACAATAAGACGCACACTGCGTAATGAAGGCCTCCGTGCCAGAACTCCCAGGCGTACCCCCTTGCTGTCTCCAAAGAATAAGAAGAGTCAACTGCAGTATGCCAAAAGCCATGTGGACAAACCACAAAAGTTGTGGGATAGTGTTCTGTGGACTGATGAAACAAAATTAGAACTGTTTGGGCCCATGGATCAACGCTATGTTTGGAGGAGGAAGAACAAGGCCTATGATGAAAAGAACACCTTGCCTACTGTGAAGCATGGTGGAGGGTCAATCATGCTTTGGGGCTGTTTTGCTTCTGCAGGTACAGGGAAGCTTCAGCGTGTGCAAGGTACCATGAATTCTCTTCAGTACCAGGAGATATTGGATGGAAACGTGATGCAGTCCGTCACACACCTGAGGCTTGGGAGACGTTGGACCTTTCAACAGGACAATGATCCCAAGCATACCTCCAAGTCCACTAGAGCATGGTTGCAGAGGAAAGGCTGGAACATTTTGGAGTGGCCATCGCAGTCACCAGACTTAAATCCGATTGAGAACCTCTGGTGGGACTTAAAGAAAGCAGTTGCAGTGCGCAAGCCTAAGAATGTGACTGAACTGGAGGCCTTTGCCCATGAAGAATGGGCGAAGATACCCGTAGATCGCTGCAAGACACTTGTGTCAAGCTATGCTTCACGTTTAAAAGCTGTTATAACTGTAAAAGGATGCTGTACTAAGTACTAAGATTGAATGTCACTTGGGGGTTGAATAAAACTGATAATGCTGTGAGCACAGAAAAGACATTTGTGGTTATTTCATTATAACTGTTATGTTATATTTGTCTGACCTACAAGTGCCTCTTTAATGTAAATGTAAGCAAGATGACTGAATGATCAAAAGCAATGTCAAACTGGCCAAAACACTCAATTTCAGTGGGGGTTGAATAATTTTGGTCACAACTGTATAAAGGGCAGATTTATTCTTCTAGGTGAATTATTCATGTGTCGCAGGCAACACTGGAGTTAATGTAAGGAACTTGGAGCTTTCAGAATGGATCCCAACAGCTCCCCTCCTTCCTGGGGATTATTGATGACACAGTTTTAACATGTTAAAAAGGAATGAAAGACGACCTCCTTGAAGAGACCTAGCAGAGGACTCCAAGCTTGCTGGGAGTAAGATGGGAGCTGTGCCTGGAATATCAATGAGCGTATATCATCACTGGTCTTACCGAAGACTGAACCATGTGATCAGACAATCAAAGCTCCCCATATCCCGCCTGGGATCTTGTTCTGCCATCTCCCTAATATTATTCTGTGCTTTCTTAGTAATCAGTTTTTGAACCGCTGATACACTCTGCACTGTTTAAATGCTTTATCTCAAATTTACCAAAAAAATTTTTTACTGTCTTTATTCTTGTCTTA
The DNA here is from genome assembly GCF_062004578.1 of Staurois parvus. NCBI lineage: Eukaryota > Metazoa > Chordata > Amphibia > Anura > Ranidae > Staurois > Staurois parvus. The sequence continues at coordinate 169,727 of NW_028319627.1, forward strand.
CATACAGGAAAACACTCTGGGTGTCAGTCATATACCCTGTCTTAAGTTCACAAGTTTACAGTCATTACCTGTTATTTTATAGATGTATGGTGTCTATAAAAAACAAACATACATACTCACCTGCATGCTGCAGCAGTGGTGCTGCAACTGTCCCCTGCTGACCCTAAGTCCGAGAACTGAGTGATCACATGATCACTCAGCTCTCAGTCTTCCCATAGTGGAGAGCAGTGACCCATGTTAATTTTGACATCAAATTTTGATTTAGTTTTAGTCAGTCTTTGACTTAAATGTTATTTTAGTTTTAGTTGTATTTTAGTCATCTGAATTTTTAGTTTTAGTTGACTAAAGTACATTTTAGCCAACTAACATCTAATGGGTTTAGTTAAACTGTAATGCATTATTTCTCTAGAATTTCTAAAACACTCCTGAAGTAAACTCTAAGGCCCCATGTACACGGGATTCTTCTGAATGATGGAAACTGACTGCTGGAAAACGTAGGTTAAAAAACGTCTGTTTCGCCGCGTTTGCATACCGCGTTTATGCGCATTTTCGTTTAGAAGCGTTTTTTAAAGATAAGCACAGGAGAACCTCCCAAATTCCCAGAATGCACTGAAAAGTGGTAAATTATTAACTATTTCAGATTGTTTCAGAGAAATACAGAGAGTAGAAGCAGGGACAGCTGTATGTGTTGAAATTTAGCTTAGGTGTGAGTTGCTCATTAACATTTCTTTTGTTTCCAAGGGTGGGAAAGGTGTCTGGTGGATGGAGTCATTAAAGCCACCTGGCAGGGGGTCTTCATGAGGAATTTGAGCTGGGAATGGTCATTAACATATCTTTTGTTTCCAAGGGTGGGAGAGGTCTGAGGTGTGAATTGGTCATTACAATGTGTGACAAGCTTGGTAGGAACATCCTGTGTTCAGTGTTTTGTCCATCTGAGTACCTCAAAACCGCTTTGCATGCATTTTTCATGATGAAAAAAGGCTCTGGACAGCATCGGGAACTGAAAGAGTTAAAAAAAAAAAAAAAAAAAAAAAAAAAATTTTAGAGGCGTTTTGTGTTTGAAACGCTGATAAAATCGACTGCTGAACGCAAATTTTCTGCGTTCAAAAAAACTACTGTAAACTCAAATGCCTGTAAAAGACTGTTAATGAAGATGTGTACATGGACACATAGGAAGACATTAGGGAGAGTTCAGGGGCTGCTGAAAAAAAACGCTGAACAGCTCCTAAACGTGAGTTTATTAGCTGCAGTGTACATGAGCCCTAATAATATGTTATTTTTTATGGTATTATTAAGGTTTGAGCACAGACACAGATTTAGCTATTGGGGTTCAATTTAGTTTTAGTGATTTAGTTTTTGGTTTTTTTTTTTACTGAAATGCCATTTTAGTTTTAGTTGTATTTTAGTCATTTAGTTTTTGTTGTATTTTAGTTGATGAAAATATTTTCGTCAACGAAATTAACCCTGGCAGTGACTGTCAGTCAACACTCTGGTTTTAGTAAATCAACCCCAATGGGGTTGATTTTCTAAAAGCAGATAGTTTGTGCACTGCAAGTGAAGTTACTCTACATCTGAGGGGAAGCTCTGCTGATTTCCGTCATCCCATCATGTCCAACCAAAATGCTGTTTTTTTTCCTTGTATGTGATTTAGTATTCTTTGCAAAATGAAAGCTTTACCTCATTTCCTAAGCAACAAGTTGACTTGCAGTGTATTTGCCTTTTGTAAATAAACCCCTATGTGTTTTGTTTCTTTTGTGTTTTCCACCTCGGTTATCAACAAGCAGAAAAAACATTACTAAGAAAAACACAGCTTGTCCTAAAATACCTGAATATATTTTTATTATTATTATTATACAGGAATTATAGTGCCAACAGTTTGCGCAGCGCTTTACAACGTGAGGGCAAACAGTACAGTTACAATACAGTTCAAAACTGCAGGAATGAGAAGGCCCTGCTCACAGCTTACAGTCTAAAAGGGGGGCACAGAAGATAGAAAAAGATATAAAAGCACAGAAGATCGAAAAATATCAGACCAGTGAATCTGTCCGAGCAATGTCTGCATCTTAATGGAGATAAAAGTTGAAATAGGTGGCAGAGCAATAAACACCTTCCCAGCAGTTAGCAAATCTACAATAGCCAAGGAAGGGAAAGTCTACTATGCCCACTTTTTTTTTTTTTTAAAGGATTTTAACCACCTCCTGTCCGATTGTTGTATATAAACGGCCAGACGGTGGCAGTGCAAGGACGAGTGGCCTTTTATAAACGGCCTCCCCGCACCCTGCTTGTGTGCACTCCCTGTGAGCTCGCAGCACCGCGATCCAGTGTCCTCTGTGTCCTCCAGACACAGTGGAACTCCGATCGACGGACGGGACCTCTGTACGAGGTCCCGATTATGTGATCACTGATTGGCCAATCAGTGGTCACATGCAGAGTAGTAAGCAAGATGTCACTTGTGACATCATTGCTTACTACGTGTGAAATCTGTGAATGATCACAGAGGTCACATGGTACAAAGCTATTCACAACAGCCTTGTACCATGTGACAAGCTTTTACCAATCACAGTTCTCACAGTATTTCTCAATGGCTACAAGAATGCAGCTAGAGAAGGAGAAATGATTGCTTTTTCACCCTTTATGGGTGTAAAAGCAATCAGTGTAAAAAACAAAAAAGTCCTCATCACCCCCCACAAGTAGTACAGTGTCACCATGGTGACACTGTACTGCTAGGGTGACAGTATGTAAAAAAAAATATATAAAAAAAAAAGTTTAAAAATAATTTTTGGTTATAAACTAATTTGTGTTATTTTTCTTTTACTAAAAATACAACGGAATAAATTTTGGCCAAGGTTTATGATGAAATACTATTTATTTGCAAAATTTTACAAGAAAAACTTTTTTTTTCAAAAATTTTGGACTTTTTAATTTACATAGAAAAAAAAAATCCCAGTGGTGACTAAATACCACCAAAATAAAGCTTCATCGGTCTCAAAAAAATGCTAAAAAATCCAGTGTTGCATGACCGCGCAATTGTCATTCAAAGTGTGATAGCGCTGAAAGCTGAAAATTAGCCTGGACAGGAAGGGGGTGAAAGTGTCTGGACTGGAAGGGGGTGAAAGTGTCTGGACTGGAAGGGGGTGAAAGTGTCTGGACTGGAAGGGGGTGAAAGTGTCTGGACTGGAAGGGGGTGAAAGTGTCCAGACTGGAAGGGGGTGAAAGTGTCCGGACTGGAAGTGGTTAAGTGGGATGTTTAGTCTAATTATTTTAGATATACACTATAGCACCAAAGGTGTATGAGCACCCTTCCAAATTGTTGGGTTTTGGTATTTCACTGAGGGGCGCTGTTAATGCTACAGCAGCAAAGACATTGTAGAAAATTGTGTGTTTCCAACCTTTCAGTAACAGTTTGGGAAAGGCCCTTTTCTGTCCCAGTGTGACTGTGCCCTGGTGTACAAAGACAGCTCCATATAGACATGGTTTGATGAGTTTGGTATGGAGGAACTTGAGCGTCATGTGCAGAGCTCTGATCTACTGAACACCTTTGGGACAAATTGTAAAATGAACCAGGTCTTCTCATCCAGCATTGGTACCTCGCCTCATAAAGGCTCTTTTGGCGGAATGGGCTCATATTTGCACACACAATCTAAAATCTTGAACACATTCCCAGAAGAGTGGATCACTGATTGCTTCAAAGGAAGGGCCAATTCCAAATTACATTCCATAATTTTGTAATTGGCTGGCTGAACAGATCATGTAGGTGTGAAGGGCAGGTGCCCACAAACCTTTAGCAATATAATATAATTGTAGAAAGATCAGCATGATGTGTTTAACAATCTTATCTTATTACATAGTTGGTAAGGTTGAATAAAGACACCAGTCCGTCCAGTTCAACACGTGCGTGGGTGCATGCATGTTCATGTCAAAAACATTGCCCATATTCCTGTATATTGTGTTCCTCAAGATACCTGTCCAAGAGTTTTTTAAAACTATCAGTGCTTTCTGCTGACACTGCCAGTTGTGGAACCGAGTTCCACCACTTCCTCCAATTTCATTGAGTGGCCCCATGTCTTCTTACATTCCCTGAGAATGAATAGTTTATTCTCTATACTAGAATCACCATTAAGATACTTGTGTGTCACTATCACATCACCTCTCTTCTCCAGGGAGAATAGTGCTTGTAATCATTCCTCATAACTGAGGTCCTCCAGTCCCCTTATTTACTTAGTTGCCCTTCTCTGGACTTCCTCCAGTTCCCACACCTCCCTCCTGAGGATTGGTGACCAGAACTGGACAGCATACTCCAGATGCGGCTGAACCAGTTTTTTTTTTTTTTTTTAAAGTGGCAGGACTATAGTTTTATCTCTTGAGCAAATTCCCTTATTAATGCACGCTAATATTTTGTTTGCTTTGCTTACAGCAGCTTGGCATTGCATGCCATTGCTGAGCCTGTCGTCTACTAGGACCCCAAGATCCTTTTCCATCCTGGATTCCCCTAGAGGTTCTCCCCAGCGAGTAATTTGAATTTATAATTTTAGTCCCTAAGTTCATTACTTTACATTTTTCAACATTAAACATCATTTGCCATGTATTTGTCCACCCCATTATTTTAATGAGGTATTCTTGTAAAGTTTCTATATCCTGTTGTGGAATTATTGCCATACTTAGCTTTGTATCATCAGCGAACACTGAGATTGAGCTCTTTATACCTACCTCTATATCATTTATGAAAACATTAAACAGAATTTGCCCCAGGACAGAGTTTTGTGGTACCCCACTTACCATTTGAGTACAGTCTAAGCACTCACTATTTATCACCACCCATTATTCACACCCCTGTAACCAGTTTTCTATCCATGAACAAACTCTGTGGTCCATGCCTATAGATCTTAATTAAATGTTTTTGTGGAACAATATTGAATGCTCTTGCAAAATCCAGATACACCACATCAATCGGCCTTCCTTTGTCTAAATGGCCGCTCACTTGCTTGTAGAATGTTAACAGATTGGTTTGGCAAGAACGACCTTTCCTAAATTCATGCTGATTACTACTAATTATACGGTTTTCTTCAGAAAATTCTTGGATATGATCCCTTATCATCCCCTCAATTAATTTACATACTATTAATGTCAGACTGACTGGCTTGTAGTTCCCAGCTATGTCTCTGCTCTTTTTTGAATAGTGGTACCATGTTGGCCCTTCGCCAATCAGCTGGTATTATTCCTGTCTGTATGCTATCCATAAAAAGTAGGTGCAGCGGTTTGGCCATAACCTGACTGAGTTCTTTGAGGACTGTCGGGTGTAAACCATCTGGTCCATCTGGTTTATTTGTGCTGATATTTTCTGGTCTTTTTCGAACAATGTCTTCTGTTAGCCACAAGGATACATTCTGTGTTTTGTTACTAATGATACGGTCTTGATTACTATACCTCTACTTTTCCTTTGTGAAGAATGTGTTTAGTGCAGTTGCCTTCTCCTTGTCATTTGTAACCAGCTTCCCTTCATCATCCTTTAGGGGGGCCAAAATGTTTTGACTTTGCTCTTTTTACTGTGGTAAACAATGTAATACGTGATAAATATATATACAAATAATTCATAAATCCAATTGGTAAACGAATAATTGTGATTCACAAACATAAATCATCAATGTGCATATAAAAAAATCTCTTCTTTGTATGTGTTTTGTGACCGTCTTCTTTTATATGTGTGTTTTTTGACCGTCTTCTTTTATATGTGTGTTTTGTGACTGTCTTCTTTTATGTGTGTTTTGTGACTGTCTTCTTTTATGTGTGTTTTGTGACCGTCTTCTTTTATATGTGTGTTTTGTGACCGTCTTCTTTTATATGTGTGTTTTGTGACCGTCTTCTTTTATATGTGTGTTTTGTGACTGTCTTCTTTTATGTGTGTTTTGTGACTGTCTTCTTTTATGTGTGTTTTGTGCCGTTCAAGCTTATTCTGTTATACAAACCAAGATCCTGGAGTAGGCTAAGCAGTTAATGAGGAGGTCGATCAGTTGCGGTGTGTGTGTGGGCATCATTGCCATGTATATATTTGTTTTATTAGCACTCCTGTCTCGGAGGAGCTGTTTGAACCGCCCTCCCAGTGTCTGCCTATTATTAATGCTGCTAATTATTGCAGCACGCCCACACTGATTACCATTCTGAAGAATGAGGTCATACGCCAGGCTCTGCCCCTCCAATTCATGCCGTAGATAACACGGTTTGTGTCTCCCACATACAGTAGCTCTGTGACTTGTCTCCTGGGACTAGATAAAACCTTCTAGCTGAATGCGTCTTCCATACAAGGCCTTACGGACCCATGCTTGTTAATGGGAAGCCATGTCTTGTCATTGCACAGTACTTTTCCACAATGGAGCCCGTGCTCTATTATCAGTAACATCTGCTGTTTTTTTTCTTTCTTTTGCGCTTTATATAAAACACATTAAACATTATCAGTGTGTGACCAGACTTCAGTCCCTTTTTAATAAAGAATGTTCAGAGACCCCAGAATCTGGGCAGAGATTTAATGAACATCAGGCTAGCTTGTGCCTTGCAGTAGTCATGGAGCTTTGATAATAGTATTTCGGTGACTATCAATGGAAGAAGTGCAATTAGCTGATCCAGGCAAAGGTGTAATGGCAGGGGCTGTAGAGCACACACGTGAAACCGGACCCATGATGTCTAATGCCTAGTACACACGGTCAGAAAATATGATGACAAAAATCACTTTTGGAGGGATCGTACGATAATCTAATCGTTAGTACACAGGTTTCGAAAGCTGATCACAACAGTTAATGCAACACTATCCGAAAGGACAAGCACAAAGATTTTTCCACGAAGATAACAGCGAACGATTTTTTGTTTAATCACTACAGTGTTCGTCTGAAAAAAACAACAAGACCGCGCATGCTCTGAAATGAAAGAATACATTAGAATACAATACCTCACTTCTGAAATTATTCACCCAGATTTTCACTTCAGATTTTTCACCTTCCAATCAGCTTCCAGATTTTATTTTCAAAGCTTAATTGAACAAGCTGAAGTTAGAAGCTGATTGGCTACCATATTGGATTGAAAGAACTAACTCTCCAGTGCCTCAAAGGGATCACTGCCAGGAAGAAACCCAGGGAATCCGATGTGTTGATGGCCTTGGAATAAAATCTTGGTGTTGCAGCCCTCCTCTGACTGGGAGATCAAACCAAAACTGGAAAAGAAGCACACAGGTGATGCAAACACCTAGCGCATTATCCAAGGTTTATTTAAAATTTTCAATAGACCTTGGATAATGCGCTAGATCAGTGGTTCTCAACCTGGGGGTCGAACCACCCTTTCACAGGGGTCGCCTAAGACCATCGGAAAACACATATTTCCGATGTGTTGAAAGCAGCTACTGTGTTGAAAGCAGCTACTGTGTTGAAAGCAGCTACTGTGTTGAAAGCAGCTACTGTGTTGAAAGCAGCTGCTGTGTTGAAAGCAGCTACTGTGTTGAAAGCAGCTACTGTGTTGAAAGCAGCTACTGTGTTGAAAGCAGCTACTGTGTTGAAAGCAGCTACTGTGTTAGAAGCAGCAGTATTGGAGGTAAAACGACACTTCATGAATTATAATTGCTGGGTAAATAATTTTATGGTTGGGGGTCACCACAACATGAGGAACTGTATTAACCACTTCCAGACCGGACACTTTTACCCCCTTCCTGACAAGGGCAATTTTCAGCTTTCAGCGCTATCACACTTTGAATGACAATTGCGCGGTCATGCAACACTGTACCCAAATGAATTTTTTACCATTTTTTTGAGACAGATAAAGCTTTATTTTGGTGGTATTTATTTACAGCTGGGATTTTTATTTTTTTTGCTATTTAAATGAAATATCCCAAAAAAATTTTAAAAAGTGTTTTTTTAAATAAAATTTTGCAAATAAATAATATGTCATCATAAATCTTTGCCAAAATTTATTCCGTTATCTTTTTAGTAAAAAAATCCAAATTAGTTTATAACCAAAAATTATAACTTTTAAACATTTTTCTTTTACATTTTTCTTTTATTTTTTTATATTATTTATTTATTTATTTTTTTACATACTGTCACTCTAGCAGTACAGTGTCACCATGGTGACACTCTACTACTTGTGGGGGGTGATGAAGATTTATTTATTTTTTTTACACTGATTGCTTTTACACCCATATAGGGTGTAAAAGCAATCATTTCTCCTTCTCTCTGTCTGCATTCTTGCACTCATTGAGAAGTACTGAGTGAGCTGTGATTGGTCACAGCTTGTCACATGGTACAAGGCTGTTGTGAATAGCCTTGTACCATGTGACCTCTGTGATCATTCACAGATTTCACACGTAGTAAGCAATGATGTCACAAGTGACATCTTGCTTACTACTTTGCATGTGATCACTGATTGGCCAATCAGTGATCACATGATCGGGACCTCGTACAGAGGTCCCGTCTGACGATCGGTGTTTCACTGTGTCTGGAGGACACAGCGGGCACCGGATCGCGGTGCTGCGCGCTCCGAGGGAGCGCACACAACCAGGGTGCGGGGAGGCTGTTTATAAACGGCCACCCGACCCTGCACTGCCACCGTCCGACCGTTTATATACAACGGCCGGTCGGGAAGTGGTTAAAGGGTCGCGGCATTAGGAAGGTTGAGAACCACTGCAATAGATGTTTGCACCACCTGTGTGATTGGCTACCATGCATGGCGGCAGCAGATTTTAGTGAATCAACCCCGTTCTATTGTTCAGCTTGCATGTATCAGAAGCAAAATCTTCTCCACAAAGCTACCATTCCATGATCTCCAGCTTGCAGTATAAAAGCTGAAAAATAGAAACATCTGCAATTAACTTTGACGGGGAATTGTTTGCGTTTTGGTGGTGTCCTTTGATAAAGCCATCACTGGGAATCGACATGTCTCCTCCTGAACAAAGCTCTGTTCTGCATCGAGAAAAGCAAACATTCTGTTAAATTGGGAGCTCAGATGTCTTTGTTGCCGGCGAGTATCTCTTTGCTCTCCCGTGAATGAAGGTCTATTGTGACGTTGCCACCTGGCAGGCCTGAGGAAAGCGCCAATTGTCTGATCCATCCCGGTGAAACGCGAGGCAGTTAAAAACCTTATGGGCAAAACGGCAAACCTGATTATAGGAACGCCAGCATTAAATCAGGAAGTGCGTCTGCCCCACTGGTTGTCATTCCCATTACTGCGATGTTCTAACACGCTCTGCGTAATGCAGGGGAATCCAAGCCCACGGTAATGAGGCATATTAATAATTATTCAATTGTGCTTAATGTAAAGTGTAATTAAAAATGAGGGGAGAGCGTGGGCTGTGGTGATCTTCTCTGAATGTTCAATCTTAGCGCACAGTTGGTGTTTATTGTCCCTGCACGGTAAATTACCTGAGATTGGCCCTTCTAATTTGTATCTTATATGTAGTAGAACCACAGTTGTCATAGTTGGATTATAGGAGTCCTTCCCCTCGCATTGCCACCTATTGTGCTACAGCTGTACCCCCCACCATTGCTTGTGTGGCAAGTTGCCATTCTGTCGGATGTACCAGATCTATTACCTGCTTTGCCTCTGGTGATTTTTACTACTTTTGCGTAGTCTAGTGCCCTTTTACCCTGGTTTTCTGAAATGTTCATTTAACCACTTGCCGCCCAGCCACCGCATATAAACGGCGGCAGGGCGGCACTCGTAGGCAAAAGCACGTTTTAAAACGGCTGCCTTCAAAACAGGTAGGGGGCGCGCGCCCGCCCTACCTGTCCCGCGGGTGTCAGCCGCCGGGTCACTGCCGGTTTTTACCGGCCGTTTTCCCGCGATTGACGGGTGATCGCTGACACAGAGCAGGGCTGCATTGTTTACACACAGCTCTGTTCTGTGTCAGTTCTCTGACAGCTTGTGAGAAGCTGCAGAGTTTCTCTCCCTCAATCAGCTCCCCCCTCCCTCCCCCCCATCCAGTACACACCCCCGCCCCTTAGTAAAACACTCCCCTTACACAGCAAATTCTAAAAATGTTAACCCCTTCCTCCCCAGTGACATTAGTACAGTTTCAGTGGTTTTTTTTCACTGATCACTGTATTGGTGTCACTGGGGATGTCAGTGACCCCAAGTCAGTTCCCCCCCAGTGTCAAAATGTCCGCCGCAGTCCTGCCATAAGTTGCTGGTCACCGCCATATGTCGCTGGTCGCCGCCATATGTCGCTGGTCGCCGCCATATGTCGCTGGTCGCCGCCATATGTCGCTGGTCGCCGCCATATGTCGCTGGTCGCCGCCATATGTCGCTGGTTGCCGCCATATGTCGCTGATTGCCGCCATATGTCGCTGATTGCCGCCACATGTCGCTGATCACCGCTATTATTAGTGTAAATAAAAATTACAAATCCCAGTATCTTTCCCGCCATTTGTAAATGCTATAACTTTCACGTAAACCAATTAATTTACACGTATTGGGATTTTTTTTTAGCAAAGACATGTCGCAGAATACATTTTGGCCTAAATTTATAACTAACGTTGAGTTTACTATATATTTTTTATAGCTGAAAGTAAAAAATATTGTTTTTCTTCAAAATGTTTGGCCTTTTTTTGTTTATAGTGTGAAAAATAAAAAGCGCACAGGTGATCAAATTACACCGAAAGAAAGCTCTATTTGTGTGAAAAAAAGGACGTAAATTTCGTTTGGGTGCAGCATTGCATGACCGCGCAATTATCAGTTGAATTAGTGCAGCGCTGAGTAGCAAAAAGAGGCGTGGTCATTAAGGGGGGTAAATCCTCAGGAGCTCAAGTGGTTAAGACTAGCTCCACTTTTTGGGGGAAAAAAAATGAGCAAATAAAAAATATACGTATAATTGCAACACAAGTCATGTTGTAATTGATTGTTATTAAAAATGACCTTTCCTTTTCAATATGCAGCTCTGTAATATTCTGTAAAATGCAATATAATATGGCTACCTGGAGGCATTCTGTACACAGATGGTTTACAGCAGCCTTTCTCAACCAGGGTTCCCAGGTACCTTGGGGTGCCTTGAGATTTCTTCAGGGGTGCCTTGGCAAAATGTCTAAAAATTGCCCAAAGTTTGTACACAAGCCAGCGGGTGGAACAATTCTATCTTTTAGTTACACAAAGCCAGGGGTTTTCATTGTGCACCATTACAACCTTCTAGTCAGCCAATGAGAACCAATGACACCATCAGTTGATGAGGATGTCAGCTGCCTGCGCAGTATCCTAGTTTGACCCTCCCCCGCCCCTCTCCATCAGTGCTGGGGTCACATTAACTGAGTGATGGAGAAAAACTGAGGGAGAAGAGAAACACTGGAATACTAGTCAGTACCAGTGAGTGAAAGTGTATTTGCTTTGGAAGAACAAATCACCTCTAATGTTGGGTGTCCTACATGTGTGGATGTTGCTGCGTTATATAAAAGTATTAGAATAGTTTTTCCCATTTTAGAATGGGGCCCCCTTTTAAAATTATGAAAAGTCTAGAAGCGCTCCATTTTACAATGGGGTGCATCAAGACTGTCCATAATTTGAAAGGGTGCCTCGGGACTTTCCATAATTTAAAAGGGTGCCTTGACTGAAAAAAGGTTGAGAAACACTGGTGTACAGAACGCCCCCTGAAAAAGTAATTGCCTGTTTCAGTGATTTTCCCAGAAGTCTGCACTAAACTAAGTCAGTTTTTTTGGCATCCCCTGCAGCAAAAATTTCATCTTTGGTGAGATACTCCCAAGGGGAAATTACATCTAAAGGGATGCAGACCCTGCCACTTTCCTCATTGGAACATTGAACGTGTAGCAGCAGTTTGGTAATTGTAAAATCACTCCCATATACATTCACCCAGCACATGGACACCACTATTTCTTCAGAGTAACAAAAGGTAGGAATCTGCAAAAAGGTTTGTTAAAACCCCTGCAATGTACATAGATTACCCAGAGGAATGTGTTTTTTTTCTCAACAAAAGAGTTGCCTTTTAAGCAGTTTCAGAGTTTTCTATTAAATGTATTTGCCACGCATTGTATATAATTTGCAAGCTGTTGCTGAAATGGGAATAGAGGTGACATCCATTCAGTGTGGATCCTTATTCTGGTAACAATTTAAAGGATAAGTAACAATTTAAAAAAATATTTTTTTTGCAGGTTAAAAAAAAGTGCATTCATTTTTTTTATTAGGAGCCTGTAGAGCATTGTACCCGCAATCGGTAGATCACAGGTGTAATGCCAGGCTCCTGCAGACTGTCGGGGCCATCTCACACCACATACGTTTCAGTTGCTTTTTTTTCTTTCTGCATCCAAAATGCACAGAAAGTAGGTTAAATGGTTGTCAATGTCATAGTTCTTCCTCCTAGATTGTAAGCTCCTACGAGCAGGGCCCTCTGATTCCTCTTGCACCAAATTGTATTGATATTTTAATATCTGCCTTCATTTTGTAAAGTGCTGTGCAAACTGTTGACGCTATATAAATCCTGTATAATAATAATAGTTCACATCAGTGCTTGAAGTTCTGGATGCAGAAAAAAAAAAAGTAAAACAGGCTGCATTTTTCCTGCACGGAACTGTACTGGAACGCGGTAACACAGTCTGGAACATACATCTTAAATATATAAAAAAGGAGAAAGTTGCCATCATACTATGATCTAGTCTAGTGACCTTGTGATATCTCCATCTCACTACTTATAGAGTATGGATTGTAAACCCATAAAAGCTTATGAAAACAAAATGGCAGTTGACTACTGCAAAGTCCGCCAGGAAGTGGTTTATAATAAATCCTATGCGGAGTAATTTATTACTACTTTGGTGAATGCAATATTGTGTTTATTTGATCTCATGGATTATGAAAAGACATAGACATGGTGAACATAATACAATCATAAAAATAAAATCAGAGTTAAAAATAAAAAATAAAAAACCGTTCGGCGTCTTCCATTGAGCTGCATAAACGATATATTTAGCAATGAATTTGAGGCAATAATAATTCTTCTGTGTTCATTAAATGAAAATTCCATACAAAGAATCCAGATCAAATCGTGTATTCTTCCTTATCTGTTCCTCATGATGAGCATCAGGGTATATATGTACCCCGTTGTAATGTACAGCGCTGAGCGAACTATTGGCGCTTTATAAATACTGTATAATAATATATGGAAAAGTTCCTGGAAGTGAATGGTGGAATACAATGAATTCAAAAGAATCATGAATCATGTCCCTATTTAAATTGAAGAGGGGGGGAGGGGGGGGGAATGAACCGCAACACATCAAAAACACACAGAAATGCATCAAAAACGCATCCTGAACACGTTTCTATAGCGTGAACCAGGGTGGATTTGATTTAAATCAAACTGATTTAAATCACGATTTAAATCACTAGTCAGGCTTGATATAAATCCTAGTTTTCTACATAAAGACTAATTCTTGCTGGTATAACTTTAATATACAAGTAGATGAAGATTTTTAGAATAACAACTTTTCATATTAGTTTTTTTATCCCAAGTTTAATAGGTTAATCATTCATATTTGGATAACTTTTCTGTTGTACTTAGGAAGGAGAAAAATAATCATTACCTTAATAATAACAATTTAAATAGATTTATTCATCTGAAACAATAACATCCCAGCATATGTGATTTGCTTAAACATCCATGTTTGGTAACTAATTTGGCTAAACAAAATATATATATTTGAAGAACCTTAGACTGTCAGCCCCTCCCTCCTCGCACTGTCAGCCCCTCCCTCCTCGCACTGTCAGCCCCTCCCTCCTCGCACTGTCGGCCCCTCCCTCCTCGCACTGTCGGCCCCTTCCTCCTCACACTGTCAGCCCCTCCCTCCTCGCACTGTCGGCCCCTTCCTCCTCACACTTAGTCTCACTTTCTTCTTGTGCAGATCTATTCCACTCCAAACAATCAGAAAAATATTGTTTCTATTCTATTCACTGAACTTCTTGAACCTTAGCAGTGAAGGGGTTGATTCTGTATTCATAGGTTTGTAGAAGTTAGGATGAAGGTCTTTTTCTTAACTCTGTTCATGTTATAACATTTTTGCTGTGAAGAAGAGGCATGTGATCTCCGCTGAGTCAAATTCAGTTTTGAGAACTGCAAAAGTAAACCAACATCTGTGATAATATCTTGTAGGCAGAGAAACTGCCCAATAATCTTACAAAAACCTCTGGAAGAGCATGACATTGTGAATGGATTCATGGAATTTATTTACCAAAAAAATTAAACATATACAGCCTTATTCTACATAATTAAAAAACTAATCTTTATTTCATGATGGAATAACCTTTGGATGGTAATATATTTTCCTCAAAAAGCATTTTATTAAAAAAAATCCGATTTAAATAAAAAAAATCCAATTTAAATGAAAAAAATCCAATTTTTTTTATTTTTTTTTAAAAAAATCATTTTTTTTTATCCACCCTGACTAGTGCAAAGTCTGCCAGGAAGTGGTTTATAATAAATCCTATGCAGAGTAATCTATCACTATTTTGGAGAATGCAATATTGTGTTTATTTGATCTCATGGATTATGAAAAGGTACACATAGACATGGTGAACATAATATAATCATAAAAATAAAATCTGAGTTAAAAATAAAAAACCGTTCGGCGTCTTCCATTGAGCTGCATAAACGATATATTTAGCAATGAATTTGAGGCAATAATAATTCTTCTGTATTCATTAAATGAAAATTCCATACAAAGAATCCAGATCAAATCGTGTATTCTTCCTTCTCTGTTCCTTATGGTGAGCATCAGGGTATATATGGAAAAGTTCCTGGAAGTGAATGGTGGAATACAATGAATTCAAAAGAATCATGAAGCATGTCCCTTTTTAAATTGAAGAGGGGGGGATGAACCGCAACACATCAAAAACACACAGGAATGCATCAAAAACGCATTCGGAACTCGTTTCTATAGTGTGAACTGACCCTTGGTGAAGCTGTCTGCCTGTACCCTGTATGAGCACTCAATTACCAAATGACAGGAAGAATCGATGAAGTCGCTCACCAGAGTCCTGGTTGTTCATTAAGATCTACAAGCTGTCAGCTGCAGTGGCTGCTGGTAGTTGCAGTTCTTCCATTCACAGAATTCTGAATGAATGATAGGACCGGGTGGCTGAAGACACACACGACCTTATTTTTTTAAAATTGTGACAGCAGCTCGGGGAGAAGATCCCTGGCCTGCTGTCACAACAGGGGATCGGTGGGGTGTGGGTGCTGCTGTATCAGTAGCATGTTACACCCGTATTCACATGGTATAAAAGGTGAACTTATCCTTTGAGAAGGGTT
>NW_028319627.1:192500-288419 GCF_062004578.1 Staurois parvus
AGCATTTGTTACCCAAAATGCTGACTGAAATGGGAAGGTGCTTTTCATGTAAATAAATCAAGTGAAATATAAACCTCATCTGTGTTAAGCTGGCCATTGATGGATCGAATCTCAGCCTGTTCAGCAGGGACCAGCCACGATTCGATCTAACTATGGGCTAGCTCAGCAATGGGCAAACTACGGCCTGCGGGCTGTATACGGCCCGGCGGACCTTTTAATCCGGCCCGCGGAGCGTGATACATTGGCTGTCAGGATGTGTGTAGGCGGGGCAGCGTGACGAACGTGAGGGGAACTAGGCTCCTCTCACAGTCCGCCCTGAAGACCGTAACGGCGCGGGAACACGGCGAGAGGAACGCGCGGAGCAAAGGTAAGTGAATTGACACAGGGGGGACTTGGCTTACTACTTGGGGGGGAATAGTACTATGGGGGATGAAATACTATATGAGGGATGAATTAATATGGGGAATGAATTACTATAGGGGGGATGAATTACTATAGAGGGGATGAATTACTATAGGGGGGATGAATTACTATAGGGGGGATGAATTACTATAGGGGGGATGAATTACTATGGGGGATGAATTACTATGGGGGATGAATTAATTACTATATGGGGGATGAATTAATATGGGGAATGAATTACTATAGGGGGGATGAATTACTATAGGGGGGATGAATTACTATAGGGGGGATGAATTACTATAGGGGGGATGAATTACTATAGGGGGGATGAATTACTATAGGGGGGATGAATTACTATAGGGGGGATGAATTACTATGGGGGATGAATTACTATATGGGGGATGAATTACTATATGGGGGATTAATTACTATGCTTACTATGGGGGAATATTACTATACTTACTATGGATGACACATACACATCATTCATCTACTCTTGGTCCGGCCCCCGGGTCCAATATATGAACCCATTGCGGCCCTCAAGTCAAAAAGTTTGCCCACCCCTGGGCTAGCTGGTTGTACTGAATTCAATCCATCTACAGTACAACCAGCACACTTCAGTACAACCAGAAAAAGAGAGGAAGGCGCCTCTAAGCGCAGTATTAACAATTTATTAGTAGACAATGGAAAATTTGCACTTACAAGATAAACGGTTAAAAAGACTCATCGTGTGGTAATTAGATCCAGGTGGGACATCCAGCCGTCCAGCAGCAAACTATGCCTATAGGATCAGGAAGTAGAGTCCAGGATGTGCTGTGCATCAAAAATGAAGCTTGGAGAGCAGAGTCAGATGTAGCAGGTGAAGGGGGCGGTAATGCATTTCGGAGCATGCTCAATAGGCTCCTTCTTCAGACCTCTTCAGTACATCTTCAGTACAACCAGCCTGTCAGATTTGTTTCATGTCATCACTGCCAGCAGCTATAGCCGTCAGCAGTGATCATTGTGTTCTGCTGGCAGGGAAGGCTCTCCGCTGGCATAACACAGTAACTCCTGTAGGAGACATTCCCCCATCAGTGCTGACCGTGTTGATGGGAGAATCGAGCAATCTCACAGGTGGAAGAAAATAAACTTGCATAACGTATGGGCTACTTTTGGTCAAGAGCAAAGCACTTAGCCCTTCCCATTTTTTTTTATACTGATGAAATAGATAAACTGATAAGGCTACACATTGAGGTCCCTCCTTCCGAGCCAGTTGTCTGCATGTTGCTCAAGGCGTCAGAGGCAGTAAGGGAAAAATTAAACTTAAAATGGTTGTAAACCTCAGACATGAAATATGAACAAAGCCTCTGTAGTGTGTACTTGTCTCAATCCAGAGCACTAAGTGTTATTTCTGTCTGCTGCCTCATTCCTCTGCTATAAGCATGAGTTACTTCTGACAAGTTTTCCTGACACCAGGAGAAAAATGGTGACGGGAGGGATCTCCAACTGATTGTCAGCCTCAGCTCTGTTCCTGTGTGCTGTTTAAAGGGATGTGAGTCCCTTTCTTTCAGTCCGCTGTGAGAGCTCTTCTCACTAAATGTAACTTCAGCTCCCCGCCCCCTGATTTTCAGAGCTGAGATACTGTATAAATTCTGCACTTTGGCTGTTAGGGACAGATGGCCGCAGATAAACAGGTACAAATTATGTAGGAGGATTTGTTTCATCTCTGTGTATCGCATGAGGTCAGGCACTTCATTGGGTAAATGTAAGGGTTTACAACCACTTTAAGTCCGCTTTTTTATAAAGCCTGTGGAAGTGTTCTTTTGACAGCTTCATAGTACCTTTTTATACTGGATCCCAGGAAGGTGTGGGGGCATCGGTATAGCTTTCTACTGGCTGGTACTCACATCCCATTTTCTCTACATTTTTATCAGTCGTAGGTCATATTAACAATAAAAGCTTTCCTGTGCTTTGCCCATCTTATTTGCCATTCTTCTTGATAATGGATGCTTTACTTAATGTTTCTATGCCCATTACATCTGATACCTGTAGCTAGTTTCCAGCACAGAACCAGTCACTCCTCATTAAAGATTTAAAGGCCAGTTTAGTGTTTATAAATAAATAAGTGTTTTATGTGACGCACGCAGTAATTTATGTACATATTTTGCCGTACGTTTGTAATAACATTTGTTCCCCTTTTTGAAGTGTTGCCTTCAATCACCCGTGGAGAAATGACATATACCGAATTGTATTCCACAACATTTGTCAGTGCCATTAGTGACGACTGATTAAAAGGAAACATGAATTATTTAAAAAAAAATAATAATAATTGATTCACTTTGGCCACGAGCTTTATAATTCGACCTGCCTGTCCTGGCATAAAGGTGTGTTTAAGATTCATACTATGCCAAGTACCCCATAGAGTTCACTGTGCCTCATTCATGAGCTTTGTGAAATGTTCTTGTATTGCCGTCAACAGTCCGTCAGATTTGGGGTCTGAGATAAGGTGAGGAAAAGGAACCCCTCTGATTGACTGCATAGACCAGCAATGGGCAAACTACGGCCCGCGGGCCGTATACAGCCCGGCGGACCTTTTAATCCGGCCCGCGGAGCTAGGCTCCTCTCACAGTCCGCCCTGAAGACCGGTGTAGCATGAAAATCTGTCTCCTATGAGGATCTGTCCCCCTCGACGTATCTGCGCATGTGCCGGAGATCGCCGATCGGCTGCTAATGCCTGAAACTGGCACATGCGCAGATACGTCGAGGGGGACAGATCCTCATAGGAGACAGATTTTCATGCTACACCGGAACGGCGCGGGAACACGGCGAGAGGAACGCACGGAGCAAAGGTAAGTGAATTGACACAGGGGGGACTTGGGGACTTAATATGGGGGATGAATTAATATGGGGAATGAATTACTATGGGGGAGGAATTACTATATGGGGGGATGAATTACTATATGGGGGGATGAATTACTATGGGGGATGAATTACTATATGGGGGATGAATTACTATATGGGGGATGAATTACTATATGGGGGGATGAATTACTATGGGGGATGAATTACTATGGGGGATGAATTACTATATGGGGGATGAATTACTATGGGGGATGAATTACTATATGGGGGATGAATTACTATATGGGGGATGAATTACTATATGGGGGATGAATTACTATATGGGGATGAATTACTATATGGGGATGAATTACTATATGGGGGATGAATTACTATATGGGGGATGAATTACTATATGGGGGATTAATTACTATGCTTACTATGGGGGAATATTACTATACTTACTATGGATGACACATACACATCATTCATCTACTCTTGGTCCGGCCCCCGGGTCCAATATATGAACCCATTGCGGCCCTCAAGTCAAAAAGTTTGCCCACCCCTGGCATAGACCTCTGCAGAGTAGCATGCTATGCAATATGGGGGACGCAGGCTTGCCACAGCACTTGAAATGATCCGCTGTACTAGATTCTTCTATAGCAGGTGTCAGGGTTCTCGGGCACGGGAGCAGTTTCATTGAGAAAGGTGTATGCAGTCCTCTGGAGATTTCAGCTGTCAAATGTATAGTACATTTTGAACTCTCATGACAGAATCACTTAAAGGGTGTCTTGATTTTTCAAATGAATGAGCATTTGCACACTTGGCTTGGTACGTCCGGGCACTGGAGAGGTGGCAGTGTTGTCGTTCAGTCCCAGTGGGACTCCTGTTCTTCCCGGCATTTTCTTTCCACTTATTAGACCCCAGTGAGTGTGTATGCAGGTTGTCTCATTCATCATGCATTATTGCCTTGCTGCAGGGCGACTGTACACATCCAAGTGAATGACGTGAATGAGTACGCTCCAGTCTTCAAGGAAAAATCGTATAAAGCCACGGTCATCGAAGGAAAGAAGTATGACAGCATCCTTAAAGTGGAGGCTGTGGACGCTGACTGCTCTCCTCAGTTCAGCCAGATCTGCAGCTACGAGATAGTGACACCTGATGTACCTTTCACCATTGACAAAGATGGTAAGTCCTCCATCACTAGTGTTAGTGTTACTAAACCCCGGACCCTGCATTCACTATATCTGTTCTCCCAGGACCCTGCATTCACTATATCTGGTCTCCCCGGACCCTGAATTCACTATATCCGGTCTTCCCGGACCCTGAATTCACTATATCCGGTCTTCCCGGACCCTGAATTCACTATATCCGGTCTTCCCGGACCCTGCATTTACTATATCTGGTCTCCCCGGACCCTGCATTCACTATATCTGGTCTCCCCGGACCCTGCATTCACTATATCTGGTCTCCCCGGACCCTGAATTCACTATATCTGGTCTCCCCGGACCCTGCATTCACTATATCCGCTCTCCTCTCCGGACCCTGCATTCACTATATCTGCTCTCCCCGGACCCTGAATTCACTATATCTTGTCCCCCCTGACCCTGCATTCACTATATCCGGTCTCCCCGGACCCTGCATTCACTATATCCGGTCTCCTCGGACCCTGCATTCACTATATCCAGTCTCCCCGGATCCTGCATTCACTATATCTGGTTTCCCAGGACCCTGCATTCACTATATCTGTTCTCCCAGGACCCTGCATTCACTATATCTGGTCTCCCCGGACCCTGCATTCACTATATCTGGTCTCCCCGGACCCTGCATTCACTATATCTGGTCTCCCACAGTACACACAACATAGAAATGCAATTATTTTTGTAAATATAAACTGCTAAATACATTTTCTCATCAGCATTATATAGCAGTCTTGTGACTTCTATCAGTGTCCTGCTGAGCACTGGTTAAAGCTTGTAGGGAGGAGTTTTTATTCTCCCCTGATTGTCCTATAAGTCTGCATAACCCCTGATCCTCTGCCTGGACAGCGCTGATTGGCCCTGTGCTGATCACATGCACCCTCCCAAAGAAAAAAAAACTACAGCAATACACATTAAACTGAGGATGTGCAGAGTGACTCCTAGAGCTCTGTACTATAGGCAGATGGTTTGGGGACTGTGGAAGAAGGGGAGGAGCAGAGAAGACAGGATCAAGCAGCCTTTTTTACACAAGGGGGAGGATTACCACAGTGAGTATAACAAGCATGCTTCACTGCATATATAGACTGATTTTCGCTTTAAATGGGACCAATTGCTCCACTTTAAAATTCGGTGTGAACCAGGGCTTAGTGTATGTCCGGCCAAAACTGGATGGTTTTGTCAGCTGGTTTCAGCCAAAGGTTTATGGCTGAGATTTGCTGGTGGCTGTGTCCAATCACAGCACAGTGTCTGTGTTTATAAACACACAGGACTCTGTACACAGAACTGCGATCTGACTGTTTGTTCTCCGTGAAAAGAAGGTAAAAAAACACAGCCAAATCTCTTAGTATAAGTAGAACACATTACACTTGTTAGGCACACAGTTAGCCCTTTGATTGCCCCTTGATGTTAACCCTT
Organism: Staurois parvus; assembly: GCF_062004578.1. Classification (NCBI taxonomy): domain Eukaryota; kingdom Metazoa; phylum Chordata; class Amphibia; order Anura; family Ranidae; genus Staurois; species Staurois parvus. The sequence continues at coordinate 198,338 of NW_028319627.1, forward strand.
TCTCAGCCAGTGTCATTAATACAGTATTCTACCCGATCACAGTATTAGTGTCACTAATGATGTCGGTGTACCTCCCAGCGAGGGTCTGTTAGTTCTAGATTGCCCGCCACACTATTACAGGCTGATCACCGCCATTACAGTAAAGTGCCATAGCCAAATAAATTCCAGCATATATACCATAATTTGTACACGCTATAACTTCCACACAGTTAACACTTAATAGGGACTTTTTTTTTAGCCACACAATTACCACTTAATAGGGACTTTTCTTTTAGCCAAAGACATTTGCAGAATACATTTTGGCCTAAATGTTTGAATAAATTAGATTTTTTTTTTTAATCGGATGTTATATTACACAAAGTAGAAAATATTATTTTTCACAATTTTCAGTATTTTTTCATTTATATAATAAACAAAAGCTGAATTAAATTTGTCTTTTTTTGCCTGGAGACCAGCTATTAAGGTCTCTTTCTAATGTTTAAACTATTTAATTTATGGTTTTGATCAAAAGACTGTTTTATATAGTATAAAAAAAACGTTTTAGTGAGAAGGCTGTGCCAATTTCTTCCTCATGATCACTACCTTCTGTTTAGAAGCCTTGACAAAGCAAACCTGCCTTCTGTTCCTTGTTTACAGCCACGATCCGTTGTGACAGAAGGTGTCACACCGTTGTGTGCTTGTCAGGTTCTCATGGTAAATACAAAGTTTACCAAGAGATGCATGTGATTCTGCAGGAGGTGATATTGGGGGATTTTTGCATTTTATTTTATTAAGTTGCTGCAAAAATGTGAATAGCAGATGTTGGGAAAAAATCAAAGAACATTTTTATTTCAACAGTTATTTGTCTTTTACAGCATGCTCAGTAGAAGTGTTCGCAAGAATTCATCTTTAGTTTCCTCATGTTAGAATAGTGTACTCACCATTGTCATTAACCACTTCCCGTCCGCCCTATAGCAGATATACTGCTACAGGGCGGCACAGGTGCGCAAAATCATGCATATATACATGATTTTGTATTCCCTGGTGGGGGGGGGCGCGTGCCCTAACCGCGCCGCCATTCGCGGCCACAGCTGTCAATAACCGGGTCCCGGCCGGTGATTACTCACCGGTGCCCAGTGATTGCCGAGCATCTCAGACGGTGGGGAGAACTGTTAGTAAACAAAACAGTTCTCTCCCCTGTCAGCTCCGGCACACTGCTTTGCATGGCTGTGCACAGCCATGCAAAGCAGTGTGCTTACAGTGAAGCACACAAACATTGCCCCCTATTAAAACAGCACACTGTTAACCCTTTGATCGCCCTATATGTTAACCCCTTTTTACCCAGTGCCATTAGTACAGTGTCAGTGCTTTTTATTAGCATTGATCAAAAGTGCCTTTTTCCTGTGAAGGATCAGAAATGGTTACCAGTTCAGAGACTTATATAGGCGATGGCCATAGGGAAGCGCAATCTGTGGATATAAACAGAAAGAGGAATGTCTCTGACAGGCTAAAAGGGAGACCTTTGAACCACCAACAGAGCCAAATTTAGAATCTATGGAGGAAGAGGTATTTTGACATGGGAAACCACATGAACCTATCCCCTGAACAAAGCTCTTGATTCAAGATTTGGTGTCACTGGGGATGTCAGTGACACCAAGTCAGTTCCCCCCAGTGTCAGAATGCCCGCCGCAGTCCCGCTGTAAGTCGCTGATCGCCGCCATTACTATAGTAAAAACTTAAAAAAATTCCAGTATACCGCCATTTGTATAACTTTCACGTAAACCAATTAATGTACACACATTGGGATTTTTTTTGTAGCAAAGACTTGTAGCAGAATACATTTTGGCCTAAATTTATGCCGAAATTTGACTTTAATTTTTTTTTTGCTGGACATGTTTAATAGCAAAAAGTCAAAAATATTGTTTTTTTTCCTCAATTGTCGGTCTTTTTTTGTTTATAGCTCAAAAAATAACACACAGGCGATCAAATACCACCAAAAGAAAGCTCTATTTGTGAGAAAAAAGGACATACGTTTAATTTGGGTGCAGCGTTGCATGACAGCACAATTGTCAAAGTAACGCAGCATGGTTAAGCTAAAAATGGCCTGATCAGGAAGGGGGTAAATCCTCAGGAGGGCGAGGGGTTAAAGTGTAATTCCAGTCACCATTGTCCTTAAAATGTAAGTCCAGAGAGCAGCTACAATGGCTGAAGATCCTGAGTGATGATGTCGCCCACATGCTTACTATGAGGCATCCGTTGTCGGCTGCCCCTCCTCTACAGTATAGACTTCTTCCCTTTTACAAGGCAGATAGCGTAGGCTTACGATGGGGGTGGGAGAAAATTTTAGCTTAGTTTGGTTTTGATTGGAATTAAACTTTAGGAGAACACTTTCTTAGGATCAGCTGCTCAAACTGTTGACACTATATAAATCCCATTTAGGGGGAAAAAAAAGAAAAAGCTTTACTGTACTGTTGTTTGCAGTGCCGAGTCCTGTATAGATGTATTGGGACACTGTAGATCATTGTCCTGTACAGAGGTAGCCATTTATAACTCTGCCCCAAATTACATCACCGATCTTGTCTCCAAATATCACCCAAAATGTCCTCTCCGCTCCTCGCACGACCTCCTGTTCTCCAGCTCCCTTGTCTCCTCCTCCCATGCTCATCTCCAGGACTTCTCCAGAGCTTCCCCCATCCTCTGGAACGCTCTACCCCAATTTATCAGACTATCGCCTACTCTGCTCACTTTTAGGCGATCTCTGAAAACCTCTCTCTTCAGGGAAGCCTATCCTGCCCTCAGCTAATAATGGAATCTTCTACTCTTCCAACCAGTCCATCCCCCACAGTTACTGCCTTTTGTACCACTAGCCCCTCCCTCTTAGATTGTAAGCTTCCAGGATCAGGGCCCTCCTATGAACTGTATTGTTGCTGTATTGTCTCCCGTTATATTGTAAAGAGCTGAGCATACTGTGGGCGCGATATAAATCCTGTATAATAATAATTATAGCCTGTGACTGGAACCTGGAAGAGTGGTCCAACGGCCACAAGGCACCTCTGCCTTACACAGACTTTGCCTTACACAGACTTTGGCCATGGCAGAGCGGGAGAAGTGGTAGCAATAAGGAGGATTTGTGAATCAATCCAATCTCTTCATCCCTACCTTTGGTACATATGGCTCTTTTTTTGGAGGGGGGCTGTAGTACCTTTTCAGTATTTGGCTACACCTCCCTATTGCTCGCCTAGGCAAGGATGATTTCTGCTTGCGCTGAACATCACTCCCCCTCCTTGCTTATAGCCTCCTGGGCTTCACATTGTTCATCCAGGAGGCTAACAGGACCAGTCTCCCCGCTGGCTCCTCACTCATACACAGGTAGGGGAGCCGGATGTGAGTGATCAGGAAGTCACCGGCAGCTTCCAGATCCAAGGAGCTGGTGTGGGATCTGAAGGACCTGTAAAGACTTTAGGTTGTGTAGGGTGATGGCGTTGGACTTCTTGGCTTGGTAAGTATGTTTTTTTTCTGTAGCTGACAACTACAGTATCTATAGTTGCTGACTTTTAATTTTTGTCAAAACGGTCAAGGTTCCTCTTTAAGCAGTTCAGCCCATTTGCCTTTTGAGTATTGACTCGCTTCACAGCTCTTACTTTAGAAAACAGTGAAAGGTTATTTATTTTTTTTCCATTTTAAATATATAAAAGCCAATAAAACAGGCAAATTACATTCCACCTATCTATCATAACATTCCCCACAAATTTCCTTAATCTTGGTGACCCCACCCCTTTCCTATCCCCCATCCCCACTACCCTTTGATTATGCACATTTAACTTAATTCTAAAAAGCCTGTTCCTTGATTAATACTGATATTATACTATATTTATCCCCTTTCACTTCTTTTCCCTATTTCACATATTCTGGGTATGCATCTGACTTTTTAAATTGTACCCACATTTCCCATTTTGTACGAAAGACCTCCATTTTATTTTCCTCCATATGGTAAAGTTCCTCCATTCTATATATCTTTCGGTGCCTGTTGTTTCCTCCAAAACTTGGGTATCAATCCTTTCGCTGCATTCAGATAATACAATAATCCAGTTTTTTAAATATTTTTTAACCGAGAACTAGGTACCGAAAAGAAGGCAAGTCTCAGGGTCCTACTTATATTTACCTCTGTTATGAAAGGTTATTTTAAACTAAAATTTTGTAACCACTTTAATGGATGGTAAGATGATGCCATATTGCCTCACTGTTTCAGGTTACATCAAGAATACAGAGAAGCTGAATTATGGTAAAGAGCGCCAGTACAAGCTTACAGTGACCGCCTACGACTGCGGGAAGAAAAGGGCTACAGAGGACATACTGGTCAAAATCAACATTAAACCTACATGCAAAGCAAGCTGGCAAGGTGAGGAATCAGACCTCTTTACTTTTCACATCAAGATGCTTTTCTCTGTTTGGTTCTGCATCATCAGAGCCCAACCCAGTGATTCCGACACGTGGAGCTGGCCACACACTTTACTTTGGGATTGTACAATTCTGGATTCCTCATCCCTGTTTGAATCAAACTGTCCCATAACTGCATATGTCATAGTATTTTAATCAGATGCAATCAAATTAACCAATGAGATTGAATTGTATGCAATGTCAGTCTGTTTAGGTGGAACAATTTCAGAAATGTAACTGATTTACCTGTAGTGTGTGTGGAGCTTGTCTTTTGCTTTTTAGGTTTCATTCCACTTTAATCAATGTATAAATGAGTCTAGATTATATCTGCTTAGGGGGCTAGGGAAGGAAGGACTGGGGATTATTGTACCAAGAGTGTGGTTGTACATTTAAAGTGATACTAAAGCTAAAAACATTTTTTTTACCTTAATGCATTTCTTGCATTAAGGAATAAAAAATGTTTCTAGTTCTCTGTCCTGCCCCTTCCCTGTGTGAAGGGGAAGAGAGGGAAGAATAGATCCAGCGCTGTGCTTGGCTGCCGCTCTTCTCCCCTCTCTTCCTCTTCACACAGGAACTCAAGAAGCAGCAGGAGCCAATGGCTATAATGGCTCCTGCTGCTGTCCAACTACAGTGAGGATGGAAGAGGGGGGCAGAGCTAAGTCCTAGCCAAGATGGCGGGGGGTGACCTGAGCAGAGGAGGATCAGGGCCGCTCTGTACAAAACCACTACACGGAGCAGGTGAGTATTTATTTATTTAATTTATTTCAGGTACTTATATAGCGCCGTCAATTTACTCAGCGCTTTACATATATATTGTACATTCACATCAGTCCCTAACCCTCAAGGGGTGTACAATCTAAGGTCCCTAACCCTCAAGGGGTGTACAATCTAAGGTCCCTAACTTACATTCATACATACACATACTAGGGCCAATTTAGACCGGATCCAATTTACCTACCAGCATGTCTTTGGAGTGTGGGAGGAAACCGGAGTACCCAGAGGAAACCCACGCAGGCACAGGGAGAACATGCAAACTCAAGGCAGGTGGTGCCATGGTTGGGATTAAAACCAACAACCCGAGTACTGCCAGGCGGAAGTGGTATTCATTTAGCCACTGTGCTATAACATGTTTGTTATTTTAATTTAAAAAAAATAAACATTAGTAACACATTAATGTATTTTTAAATGACTTTTGTTTTATTTTATTTTTTCTATATCCACTTGGAGTTACGATCGTTTTTAGTATTTGGGTATCAGTTTTACATTGATGGCTATGGCATGAAGAGGGATTGTGGGCACACACAGCATCTAGGCTTTTTTAAAAATGATTATTACACTTATGACCTGTGTCGACCCCCTGTAGGTTTTAGGGGGTTTTCTTTATTATGTTCTTTTCTGCACATATGACCTGTGTAGTCCTCATTAGATTGTAGTGTTTTATTTCCTTCTATTAAAGCTAGCCTCTAGCCTTACCGTCGTGTTTCACAGTACTTGCTCTTCTCCTGTAATGAAAATGCTTTGTCTACATTTACTCCACACAGTGAGCTTTTCAGTGTGCATTTAGAAGCTGCAACAAGTCATCTATGGCCTGGCTCATTCCCTGGCTACGAAATGTCCAGCATGATTTAGCCCTTGGCTCTCCCTAGCCCAACCTTTCTCAACCAGGGTGCCTTGAGGTTTCTTCAGGGGTGCCTTGACGAAATTTCAAAAAATTGCCCAAATATTTTTTTCAAGCCAACTGGTGGAACAAGCCTGCCTTTTAGTTACACAAAGCCACAGGTTTTCATTATCAACCATTAAAACATTCTAGCCGCCGGCATCCTGACAACCAATGACCTCATTAGTTGATAAGGAGGATGTCAGCTGCCTGCACAACATTCTAGTTTGACCCTCCCCCGCCCCTCTCCATCAGTGTTGGGGTCACATTAGTTCAGTGATGGAGAAAAACTGAGGGAGAGGAGAAACATTGGAATACTAGTCAGTACCAGTGTGCAAAAGTGTATTTGATTTGGAAGAATAAATCACCTCTAATGTTGGGTGTCCTATGTGTGTGGATTTTGCTGCGTTATATAAAACTATTAGAATAGTTTTTCATAATTTAGAATTTTAAAATTATGGACAGTCTTGAGGCACCACATTTTAGAATGGGGTGCCACGGGACTGTCCAGAATTTTAAAGGGTGCTTTGACTGAAAAAAGGTTGAGAAACACTGCCCTAGCCTACCGCCCCTGGCCTGCCCCTTTCATTGGATTTCAGTTATTTTAATCATGGAGGCTCAGTGTCACTTGTTGACATTACTTAAAGCGTTCTGTATACAATGCAGTGTGCCTAGAGCCATTCCTCCATCCTGACACCCATCTATGAAGGTGATGTAATATTTGCATGACTCCTCTCAAGAACCATCCGACTTTTTGCATCTGGGCTATGGGCTTTTGGGAGGAGTACTAAGGCAGGCTACTTTGACGTCTTGGGGAAGTTATGTGCAACATCCTTCCAATCCTGCACAATAGCCGTGATCTACATGCATTGCGTTAGGCTCAGAAACCCATTGATGACTTCATTGGGTGTAAAATAATGTACTGAAAACAGGAAGGTTTTGTTTACAGTTTAGCATGTTAATGAGTGGGGACGGGGGATCCGGGAAGGCAAAATGTAAGCAGACCAGATATCCGCTTTCTTGTGTCTCTGGGGGTGGAATCATTCATTTCTGCAGTTGGCCAGTTTTAAGGTTCTCATGTCATTCTGCCCTCTTCCTTTGTGAAATATATAGGCTACAGTAAGAGAGTGGAGTATGAGCCTGGCACTGGCTCCCTGGCATTATTCCCTGGCATGCATCTGGAGACCTGCGATGAACCAATCACATCAATTCAAGCCACGGTGCAGCTGGAAACCAGCCACATCGGCAAAGGCTGTGACAGAGACACGTACTCTGAGAAGTCTATCCACAGACTATGCGGTAAGAGTCTGAAGCTGCCATCTGGTGTCCTTGTATTAAGTGAACCCCATAGCAGAGGTCAGTCACACTGCAGAGATTGGAACATGATCAGTATGTAATCTAGCAAGAGGCATGATGGAGAGATGTTACACGAGGGGACACAATAACATTGCCTGCAGGCTGATAAAATACACTGAGAATTCTCTTCATTCCCCTCTTCCTCCCATGCAATAATTTTGTTTACAGCTATAATAGCACACATGTTATTTGGTTTATTATTAAAGGACCATTCAGACCAGGCAATCCATTGCTGTGTGTTTAACACGCGTTACTGTGCTTTGCATTGATTATTAACTTGTGTTGCCTTAAGCCAGCCCAGTACTGGGACAGGTTCATCCAGCACACAGGGCAAGGATGAGGAGCAGCACCCCTCCTCCATGGCTAATGCTTATTTATTTCAGGTACTTATATAGCGCCGTCAATTTTACACAGCGCTTTACATATATATTATACATTCATATCAGTCCCTAACCCTCAAGGGGCGTACAATCTAAGGTCCCTAACCCTCAAGGGGTGTACAATCTAAGGCCCCTAACCCTCAAGGGGCGTACAATCTAAGGTCCCTAACCCTCAAGGGGTGTACAATCTAAGGTCCCTAACCCTCAAGGGGCGTACAATCTAAGGTCCCTAACCCTCAAGGGGCGTACAATCTAAGGTCCCTAACCCTCAAGGGGCGTACAATCTAAGGTCCCTAACCCTCAAGGGGTGTACAATCTAAGGCCCCTAACCCTCAAGGGGCGTACAATCTAAGGTCCCTAACCCTCAAGGGGTGTACAATCTAAGGTCCCTAACTCACATTCATACATACACATACTAGGGACAATTTAGACAGGATCCAATTCACCTACCAGCATGTCTTTGGAGTGTGGGAGGAAACCGGAGTACCCGGAGGAAACCCACGCAGGCACAGGAAGAACATGCAAACTCCAGGCAGGTGGTGCCATGGTTGGGATTCGAACAAATGACCCCAGTACTGCCAGGCGGAAGTGTTAACCATTTAGCCACTGTGTAATGCTTGACGTAGAATGGATGTACCGCCCTGACCTCTTGCTTCGGCTGCCCATGGTTGGCATTCGAGTGTGAGTGTGCACTGCACAAGCATACCTAGCTGCTTGGTTTCTTGCAACTGGACGGTAGTTGTGCATGCAGGATGTATTTTTCATGTCAGCTGTATGCAGAGAGGAGTGAGCATGTAGGACTGTGCTGTGACAGCAGTAGCTGTCAGAGTAGACATGACGTCCTGGCCTGCTGGTTGCCAACCACTGATATGGCGCATGCCTGCAGTGAGAGGGCAGCTCTCCCCTGAGCCATATCCTGGGGCCCCTTCTGCCCTCCCCTTGTCCTGGCCCTGAGCCAGCCTATTGATTTGAATGGGTCCTTAAAGCTTTATTTTTACTACTGCAGTGTATTGCCGCATTTATTGTTAACAGAATGTGCTGTAAATGCGGTGCTTCATTTCTCATAATGTGCGTTAGTGCAGCACAGGGTTTGAATGGTCATCAGAATTCAAGATCCAGTTGATCTTTACACACATCAAAGTTACTCAGAAAATAATAAATGTCTATAGTTATTACCTCAGTTTCTGCCTACAATATCTAGGTAAGGGTGACATCATGTGAGATCCCGAGAAAGTGGAGTATCCTAACTCTTGCCAGAAGATGGCTCCTGCACTGTACTGAAGCGTGAGTTGTGGGAACACCCCCTTTTTCTCAGGATCTGGCCTGAAGGCCTGCGATTTCACCCTTACCTAGGTTCCATGGGTGGGATTTAGGGTATAAGTTTTTATTCTTTTTTTTTTTTTTTAATAATATGGTGTATTTTACATGGAGAGGTTGGTGTCTCCAATGAATTGGCAACTTCGGCTTTTTGATGCCAAGTTTTTATTAAATATTGAAATACCAAAATGAAAAAAAATAAATTATGAAATTCAAATGGTCAGTCTACTGATATTTCAGATTTTGGTAGAGAGTTAAACCACCTGACAGGTGAGATATCAATGCTGATTTTCCAGTGTCCATTGTATGCACACCACAGAAAAGCATAGAGGAAGATTAACCTAAACAATCCTTTCTGATGTGATTCGAGGCTTTTCCTAACACTGCCACTCTGCTTGTATATAGGTGCTACTGCCAACACCGCTGAACTTCTCCCACCTCCCAGTAGCGCCACCAACTGGACCGTGGGGCTGTCGACTGATAATGGCCATGACAGTGACCAAGTGTTTGAATTTAACGGCACCCAGGCAGTGAAGGTCCCCGATGGCGTTGTGACTACTGATCTTAAAGATCCCTTTGTGATCTCTGTTTGGATGAGACATGGACCTGGTGGCCGAGAGAAGGAAACCATCTTGTGCAATTCTGATAAAACAGGTAAGGGGCACCTCTACTCCCTTCAGAACATGCCATTTCTACCCTTGTGGATATACAGGTATGAGATCTCTTATTCCAAAAGATAAATGGATAACTTTCATAAGAAAAGTGTTATGAGATATCAAAAATGTATGCAATTGGTATGGTCATCGTGATTCCTGCTACGTGGTTTAATTTATGGCCCCTGGCAGTTTCTGTATGAGGAAATGCAGGATGAATGTTAAATGTAATGTCAGATTATAAGGAACTCTTGTGTAGGGAGCCTAAAGCCCTTGTACACACAGGCCGAAAATTGTCTGTTACAGTAGAAACCGACCGACTTTTGGTCCGTGTGTTCAGCTGACCGTCTGACAGAAGCCGATCTCATGACTTACTTTTTGAGCGAGCATGCTTGAAAACCAGCCGCCGACCAGCATCCGATCTGCTCTTGTAGCCAGTGGCAGTCCCCTTGTCAGAACACAGTAGCCCGGCGGGGGAGATTGCTGTACTAACATCGCAGCGACCTCTCAGGGTTTTTTTTTTTTTTTCTCGTTCAGCCTGCTGGGTTGGGCGAAAAACAAAATTAACGTGTGTACTAGGTTTTGGAGGGCAGCACCACTGAGATCTGATTGAGGGAGGTGCGTGCTTCACCTCTGTGGCCCCTGTTCCATTAAATGGCCAAGCCAGTTTTGGCCTTTCAGGACTTGTGAGCCTCTGGGTTTAAATTACTAAAACTGGAGCATTCGAGATCTGGTGAAGCTGTGCACGGTAGTCAATCGGCTTCTAACATCAGCTTGTTCACTTAAGCTTTGACATGGAAAACCTGGAAGCTGATTGGTTTTTGTAAAATTTGAATCTGTAACCTACTTTATATTGGAAAAAGAAGCAAGCCAGTGGACCCAAAAAGATCATATACTGAGATATTTCACTGGTTGAATGGACATAAAGTGTTTTTGCAGTGTACCCCCTGCCTGTGTACCTGACTACATAACATATAGCAAGGGTATTTTAAAAAATAACAGCTCTTTTGAGATCCTTTAACCGTTTTGCTGGTTAAAAAAAAAAAGTTCATGGCTCCATGAAAATAACTGATGCCTTAAAGCAAGGGTGGGCAACTGTGGCCCTCCAAGCTGTTGTAGAACTACAAGTCCCATGAGGCATTGCAAAATTGACAGTTACAAGCATGACTCACAAAGGCAGAGGCATGATGGGACTTGTAGTTCACCAACAGCTGGAGGGCCACAGTTGCCCACCCCCTGCCTTAAAGTGTTATTAAAGGTAATTATTTTTTTTTTTTAAATAATAAATATGTTATATTCACCTGCTCTGTGTAATGGTATTGCACAGAGCGGCCCCACAGATGGTGGCTGCGGGAGCGAGCCTGGGCTGGCAGTGGTGTGAAGAGAGTGGAGGAGGATAGAAATGTGCAACCTCCATTACCTTTTAAAGGGATCGATCCCTGGCTCTGGTTTGGCATTCTATTGAAAGTTCAAAGGTCTCTGATTACTATCACATGGTTCTGGATGGAAAAAGTGAAGAATCCTTCTGTCTACTTGTTATTAAGCGCATTTTCATGTGCTCTGAGGTGAGAGTTCTATGAGCACTGAGGTGGCACTACTTGTATAAAGCACACGGTTTCACTTGATGGTGTTTGGGATATCAGTACAAGAAGAAAAACACATGAATTGCTGAAGAACTTTATCACTGAATGAAAATTGATTGATGTCCCATATATGGACTTATCTATGGACATTTTATTCAGTTATGTCCTCGTTGTCTTTTTATTTATAGTTACCTTATAGCAGTGCAACATCACTTGTTTACTTCTGATTTACTTCTGTATCTGCCACCCCTCTCTGCCAATCCCTCCACTGGCTTCCCATTGCCCAACGGATAAAATTAAAAACATTAACAATAACATATAAAGCCATTTATAACTCTGCCCCAAATTACATCACCAATCTTGTCTCCAAATACCACCCAAACCGTACTCTCCGCTCCTCGCACAACCTCCTGCTCTCTAGCTCCCTTGTCTCCTCCTCCCATGCTCGTCTCCAGGACTTCTCCAGAGCTTCCCCCATCCTCTGGAACTCTCTTCCCCAATTTATCAGACTATCGCCTACTCTGCTCACTTTTAGGTGATCTCTGAAAACCGATCTCTTCAGGGAAGCCTATCCTGCCCTCTAATAATGGAATCTTCTATTCCTCCTACCAGTCCATCCCCCACAGTTATTACCTTTTGTACCACTAGCCCCTCCCTCTTAGATTGTAAGCTCCCAGGATCAGGGCCCTCCTATGCCTCTTGTATTGTTGCTGTATTGTCTCCCGTTATATTGTAAAGCGCTGAGCAAACTGTTGGTGCTATATAAATCCTGTATAATAATAATACTTTTATTGTGGGAATACAATTTGGTGTTAGCAGCAGCCATCATTGTCACATTCATTACACTTTGTCCTATTATTTGGGCAGCGCAGGGGTTTCAATTTATTTCAATAAATATGTTATACTCACCTGCTCCGTGTAATGGTATTGCACAGAGTGGCCCTGATCGTCCTCTTTTTAGGTCCCCTGCTGGTGATCTTGGCTCTTCCTCTTCTTCGTGTGCCCCCATAGCAAGCGGCTTGCAATGGGGGCTTACAGTGCCTGCTCGCTCCCGAGCTGTGTGTGTCTATGGAGCTGCGCTCTATAGACACACACAGCGGGGCTTGGTCCCATCCCCTGCTTCCTCCACACTGCATTTGATCGACAGCAGCAGGAGCCATTGACTCTTGCTGCTGCCCGAGTCCCTTTGTGAAGAGAAAGAGCGGGGAGAACAGATGCAGCCGTGCACGACGCTGGATCTCTTCTCCCCTCTCTCCCCCTCACACAGGGAAGGGTGGGGGGGAACATAAACTATAAAATTTATTTATTTTTTTTACTTTTATTCAGTAAAAGCATTAAGATAAACAATGTTTTAGCTTTAGAACCACTTTAAACTGTACAGACAGTATTTGTTGGACACACAGCATAAATGTTGCTGGAGAACTGCAGGTCCTAACTCAGCATGTCAGTCAGTTATAATTTCTTCTATGTTAACATGCGATCTTTAAACACGTACTCTTTGTAATTTGTTGGTTTTTATTTTATCACCTGTACCCATTCTAATAACATTACATTGATCAGTCAGTGCAAATAGACTTTGGCTTCAAACTATCAATATGCCATAAAGCCAGTATTGATTTCCATTGTCCATGACATGTAAAGAGCATCAGAGCCCCACATATTGCCATACATTCATTATCACTATGACCTTAAATGTGCCAATAATCCTCAATGACACATGACATCCTCCTCCTATCACTCTGCATAATAAAGATGCTCCTCCGCTCCTCCGCTGTGTTGTGAGCTTGTTGAAGTAGAGCAGTGTGAGGCCACCGTCGGGCACTACAGAGGCATACAACCTTGTCTGTAGATCGGTATATTCCGCTCATTCATTGTATTTTTGCACTTCTGGGATTTGCTACATTCGCTGACTCGGTCGAACTAAATACAGCACTGACATGGTGGAATACTGGTGGAGACTGAAGCCTTTTCCAGACATAATCTGTCTGCCTTGAAGTTCTACCAGTCTCAGCAGCAACAGAACTATGTTAAAGGATTGCCCATGGGGATTTCTTTCTTTCTTTCTTTCTTTTTCTTTCTTTCTTTCTTTCTTTCTTTTTCTTTCTTTCTTTCCTTCCTTCCTTCCTTCCTTCCTTCCTTCCTTCCTTCCTTCCCTCCCTCCCTCCTTCCCTCCCTCCCTCCCCTCCCTCCCTCCCTCCCTCCCTTCCCTCCCTCCCTCCCTCCCCTCCCTCCCTCCCTCCCCTCCCTCCCTCCCTCCCTTCCCTCCCTCCCTTCCCTCCTTCCCTCTTTCCTTTCCTTTCCTTTCCCTTCCCTTCCCTTCCCTTTCCTTTCCTTTCCTTTCTCCTGCACATGTGTTTAAACCTGTGTGCCATTTCCACAATGACAGAAGCCTGTCTGAAAAACTGCAAATGCGTTTTCTGTCTTTTTGCTAGGGTGGAGCAGCCGTTCGGATGACCCTGAGCAGTACTGGAGGGAGCACTGTCCTTTTCGGAGGGCCTCACATGTCTCCTGTTGCAACTGCTGAGACTCGTCTGAGCCAATAGGAGAGAGAGTGCACTGCGCATGTGTGGCCCTTGGGAAAGGCTTCTGTCAGTGCAAAAATGGCCTGTAGATATGGTAGTGGAAGAGAGGCATAGCTCAGGGTGATGCTATTGTGTATAATGACTGCATAGAATGTTTTTATTGAAAAAGGGGAGCTGACCCTTTATTCACTTTTGGTACGTCTTTGAATGGCACTGGATAACCCTACGTTCACATCTGTGCGGGTGGTGCCGCTGCGGATCCGCACAAAAATCTGTGCAGCCGCACCACCCGCACAGAGAAATGCGGACCGGCGGGCGGGTGCCATTAGTTCTAAAGGCACGCCGCCCGCACTGGAAAATGCAACCGTACTGGGAACCGAGGTTCCTGTCCGGGCTGCGTTTTCCAAAGAAGCGCAGGGACTTTTTCCCTGCCTGTCACGGGCACGGGAGTCCATTCAAGTGAAAAAAAAAAAAAAAAAAGTGGCTCGCATGGCCGCATGTATGTGAACCAGGAGTAAATAGCCATTAGGGGTGGATCCGCCAGGTGTTTGCTGTATACCGAGCCGTCATTAGATGCTTGGGTACACAGAGACACGTTACCCAGCTGATCCAAGGAGCTGGGTAATGTGATCGCTGTGATTGGTCATCAGAGTGATCACATGATACTATTTACAGTGCGCATCCATCTCCTTCCCCTTACATCGGGGGAAGGAGAGAGATCACTGCTTGAGAGTGGTCACACACACACACACTCGCTCTCTCGCCCCCCTCCTCTCCAAAACATAAAGCTGTGGCCAAAAGTTTTGAGTATGACACAAATATTAATTTTCACAAAGTCTCCTGCTTCAGCGTTTTTAGTCAGACGTTACTATGGTATATTGAAGTATAATTACAGGCATCTCATAAGTGTCAAAGGTTTTTATTGACAATTACATTAAGTTATGCAAAGAGTCAATATTTGCAGTGTTGACTCTTCTTTTTCAAGGCCTCTGCAATTCGCCCCGGCATGCCGTCAATCAACTTCTGGGCCACATCTTGACTGATGGCCACCGATTCTTGCATAATCAGTGCTTGGAGTTTGTCAGAATTTGTGGGGTTTCTTTGTTCACCCGTTTCTTGGGGATTGACCACAAGTTCTCAATGGGATTAAGGTCTTCAGAGTTTCCTGGCCATGAACCCAAAATTTCATTGTTTGATCTCCAAGCCACTTAGTTATCACTTTCGCCTTATGGCAAGGTGCTCCATCATGCTGGAGAAAGAATTGTCACCAAACTGTTCTTGGATGGTTGGGAGAAGTTGCTGTCGGAAGATGTTTTTGGACCATTCTTTATTCATGGCTGTGTTCTTGGGCAAAATTGTGAGTGAGCCCACTTCCTTGGCTGAGAAGCGACCCCCCACACATGAATGGTGTCAGGATGCTTTACTGTTGTCATGACACAGGACTGATAGTAGCACTCACCTTTTCTTCTGCGGACAAGGTTTTTTCTGGATGTCCCAAACAATCAGAAAAGGGGATTTATCAGAGAAAATGGCTTTACCCCAGTCCTCAGCAGTCCAATCCCTGGACCTTTTGCAGAATATCAGTCTGTCCCTGATGTTTTTCCTGGAGAGAAGTGGCTTCTTTGCTGCCCTCGTTGACACCAGGCCATCCTCCAAAAGTCTTCACCTCACTGCATGCCGATGCACTTACCTGCCTGTTGCCATTCCTGAGCAAGCTCAGCACTGGTGGTGCCCCGATCCCACAGCTGAATCAACTTTAGGAGATGGTCCTGGCGCTTGCTGGACTTTCTTAGGCGGCCTGAAGCCATCTTCACAGCGATTGACCCTCTCTCCTTGAAGTTCTTGATGATCTGATAAATGATTGATTTAGGTGCAATCTTAGTAGCAGCAATATCCTTGCCTGTGAATCCCTTTGTGTGCAAAGCAGTGATGACTGTACGTGTTTCCTTAAAGGTAAATTAATATTTGCATCATTCTCAACTTTTTGCCCAGGACTGTACTATCTCCAGTGCTGTCCCTAATGACTTGTAAATTAACACCTCACCTCCTTTACCCCGCACATCTGTACATTAACCTCCTTCCCTTCTCACATTCAGGCGCTCCCTCAAAACCCATCTCTTCGGGGAAGCCTACCCCACCCTTACCTAATGGCCATTCTCCCTCATTCCTCCCACCACTTCATTCCCCTCAGCCACTTCCTACTGTACCACTATCCCCTCCCTCCTAGATTGTAAGCTCGAAAGAGTAGGGCCCTCTTACCCCTCGTATGTTGTTTGTTATTATTGTACTGTTTCATGTATTGTCCCCCCCCCCATTGTACAGCGCTGAGCAAACCCTTTGGCACTATATAAACTCCATGTAATAATAATAACCCCTTCATCCTGCCACTAGTATCCTGCCACTAGTACATTAAGGCAGCCCATATGTCGATCGTTTTTTTTCATTCAATCAGCAGGTTGAACAGCTATAGCCGGCGGCACTGATCGTTCACAAAAAAAACCAATAGGCTGATTGTACGCAAGCTGATCAATAGATTGTCTTGTGTACAACCAGCCTGCCCATACATGGATCAAAATTAGGCCAGTCCCTGCTGAACCAGCTGAATTTTGATCCATGTACAGTATGGCCAGCTTAACTCCTTCCTCTGTGTATCACCTGTACGGTAATATATGTAGTGCACCATTCTCAGGCTTGGGATTTAACCTCCTCAGTACTGGCATGTTTCTTTATTTTTAAAAAATGGTGTCAAAAAATGCGATCATCTTGGGATATTTACTTTCCAGAAAATTGCTTTTTGGCAGGGATTCATATTTTAACAGACCGTAAGGGTAATTGTTTTTTCTTCAAAATTTTTGTCTTTTTAAAACTCAAATTAAAAACTCAGAGCTTGCTTTTGGTGATATTTAATAACTGCTATCTGTCACCACAAAATGGCACAGTGGCTAAATGGTTAGCACTTCAGCCTGGCAGTACTCGGGTCATTGGTTCGAATCCCAACCATGGCACCACCTGCCTGGAGTTCGCATGTTCTCCCTGTGCCTGCGTGGGTTTCCTCCGGGTACTCCGGTTTCTTCCCACACTCCAAAGACATGCTGGTAGGTGAATCGGCTCCTGTCTAAATTGGCCCTAGTATGTGTATGTATGAATGTGAGTTAGGGACCTTAGATTGTACACCCCTTGAGGGTTAGGGACCTTAGATTGTACACCCCTTGAGGGTTAGGGACTGATGGGAATGTACACTATGTATGTAAAGTGCTGCGTAAATTGACGGCTCTATATAAGTACCTGAAATAAATAAATAAGTAAAACCCATTTGGGTCCAGTGTTGCATAGTGGAAGAATTGTCAGTCAAACTATCACTGCACTGAAAGACAACAACCAAAAAAAAAGCCCCTATTTCAGGCTGGATCACTTTAAACCGTGTGCAGGTTTTCTTTTTTTTTTAAAATGGTTAAATAGTTCACAGTAGTTCATTGTCATACATTGGCCAGAGAAAGATCATATCCATTTCTGATCCATTGATGTGTGTTGCAGGGGAATCTGGTTTGAGTGGCAGCACGTCAAAGAATGACAACGCATCTGCCAAAAGCAATAAAAAAAATTGCAGAAAAATGCAGACGCATGGGCATAAAACCTTCCTTAATACTGCAGAAGTGACATGATGTGAAAGAGCTAAGAATAATGTCTGCATTGGATGTATGTGAAAGTGCCGCACCAGCACAGCAACTGAGACATTTGAAGGGGTCACGTTACCAAGAAACATCAAATATATCTCTGGGGAATCCGTGAGAACTGCTCACTTGAGCTTCAGGTTTCACATTTACTGCAGCCATTAGGGAGGGGGTCCCACTTTCAGTGCAGGAATATGGAGAAAGCAGCAAGAGGAATGGAGGGTCCCAGGGTGGGCCGGAAATTGGGATGAGGGCAGGGGTGTGGGGGCGAGTTAATCAGTTATGTCTGAGAACTTGCTCAAAATCCACTTGATATTGCAGGAGCTACAGTATTTTCCTCCTATTCCTTCTGTATTGAACTGTATTGTAATTGTACTGTCCCCTTTATATTGTAAAGCGCTGCGCAAACTGTTGGCGCCATAAATCCTGTATAATAATTTCGATAATAATCGATACAATTACATTATGAAGACGACACTTTGGAGAAGATCTGTAGTCATTTATTGACTCTTTATCTGGGTAGCAATAAAAACCAATTCTGAGATGCAGAAACAGAACTGGCAATGCAAAGTGACCTGCGGATTTGGTGATTATATCTGTTTCCAAACAGAACTGCATTTTACTGAGAAGAAGAGATGAAGTCTTAGAAAATGTTTTTGTTTCTACACAAGCACAGAGGAGGCATTGATCGGCGGTATGTCATCTGGGGAGCATAGAGGGATCTGTTGTGTGCATGGGAAGTGAAAGCCAGTCGGATAGTATCTCTTCTCAATGTCAAGAGCTTTTAACCTCTGTCCTTGCAGTGCACTGGAAGCCTGCCTGTAAGAATAAATGGAGATTAACTGTTTAACACTTTTAGGGTTTAAAATATTCACAGCATTTTCAAGCAGGCAAAAGCCTTTGTCAGATGGAGCCACTTGGAAGCTATGTGTAGGAAGCTGCTCTAGTTAAGTAGCAGGTTTTTGCTTTACGATAAAAGATTTTAGACCATTAACTATGAACATTCATTGGGGGAATTTTTTTGTTTTAAACTGGAGCAGTTGTGCATGGCAACCAATCAGCTTCTATCTACAGCTTGTTCAGTTCCACTTTGAAATGAAAGATAGAAGCTGATTGGTTGTCATGTACTGGTGTTCCAGATCCAGCTTACATGGTGTGTGTGTGTTTTTAATCTATTTATGGCTCATACCAATAACAAATCACAGTACATGCAACGAGTAAGGCCTCTTTCACATGGGGCAGAGTCCACTTTGCTCGGTGTGGGACCCTTCCTCTGAACAGAACAGAGTGGGAGAGTAACAGGTCTGTGTCTGCTTTGTTTATGGGGGATGAAAGAAAGAGCGCACAAACTTTGTGCATTACCTCAATAAATAGTGACTTATTTTATCCTAGATTGTAAGCTCGAAAGAGCAGGGCCCTCAATCCCCTCATGTTTTGCCTTGTATTGGTATTGTTCTGTCACATGTTCTGTCCCCCTTTGTAATGTACAGCGCTGAGCGAACTATTGGCGCTTTATAAATACTGTATAATAATAATAATAATAATTTAGGAAATGTACTCACAAAAGGGACACTAAACAGGCTGAAATGCTGTAATACTGACACTCAGTGGCTGAATGTCTCCTTGCCATGGGAACTCTGCCATACTGAAGTTTCTATCTGCCAAACCCAGCTCTGATGAAGAAGGGAGCACCCTTTCGAAACGCGTTAGCTTTTATCCCCCCCTTTGGATTTACCTGTAACCCTGGATTATGGTTAACTTATGCCTGTTTTACCGTCACTTTTGTGAGTATATTTCCTAAATAAAATAAAATTAGTCACTATTTATTGAGGAAATGCCCAAGGTTTGTGCGCTCTTTCTTTCATCCTCTTCTACAGTTCTATCAAGCTTCCCCAGCTTCATGATTGAGCTGCACAACCTCTGATCACCAGTGGATGAACACGCTGTTTGTTACTAATGCCCGATTGATCTGAGTCTTTGAGTGCAGGAGATAATGGATCTTTGGTGTCTGCTTTGTTTATGCAGAGCGGACACAGACACAGCCCACTCTGCTCTATGGACAGTGAGGAGTAAACGGACGCCACTGTACATTTACACCCAACTGGCCTTCTATCCGATGTGCATAAAGGGGAACGGATCCCCTTCCACTTTTAAAATTTTTTTTTTTAGTCGATTGTGGTAGGTCGGTAAATGAACACAAGTCAGTTTACACCTGCCGATCCATAGGAGTACATGGACCATCCAATCAGAGCTAATTAGATGCAGTACAGATGCACACAATAAAGAATCATTAGAAAATAATTTCCTGGTAGGTCAGCAGGTATTCCCTCTCCTTCCCGAACACCAGACCTGGTATACGGTAACATCATCATGGGGAGCCAGGCAAGATAATCAGCTAATCGTGAAATACAGTGCATCTTGTTATGAGCCCCTTTGTTGTTTTTTCTTGATGCTCCCTGGGAACTTTATAGAAACTCTCAACTTTCCTGACAGTTCAGATTTCTTGGCTGATGGTTGACAGAGGTGCAGACTTCTTCCGATAGATCATCTTCATCATCCATATAGATGTTCACGATCTCAGCCTCCAGTCTCCTCCAGAGATGAATCATGTCCAAAGGGCTGCTGTGGGTGCCATACTTCATGCAATAACAAAAATGTAGACTGTCGACCTAACCACATACAAATGTGCAAACTAGAGGCAGAATATGGACTTTCTCAGTACGCCATGGACACACAGTACAGCAAAACTATAAAATCAGATATGATTTTAATACAAAAATTAAATTTCAAAAATGTACTCAAAATATAAAAACAAGGTAGATGGTGTACCCCAGCATCACATAGAAGGTGGTTTCCCTATTCAGTTGTTCAGTTGTCTCATTGACCAAGGGTATCAATGTGACGGCATATAGGGAAACATCATAAGATGTATAGTCCTCAACATGTTTTGTGGCCCTAAGATGTATAGTCCTCAACATGTTTTGTGGCCCTAAGCTGCTTCTTCAGGAGGTAAGGGGTAGGATCCAGATATTCTAAATAAGCAAAGCCAAACCGTTATAAATAACAAGTTACATTCACATTTTATCCACAACTGAGTGGAATAGGGCAATGCAGATGGATCCACAACTGAGTGGCAATGCAGATGGATCCACAACTGAGTGGCAATGCAGATGGATCCACAACTGAGTGGCAATGCAGATTTATCCACAACTGAGTGGCATAGGGCAATGCAGACGGCCAGCCCGGACAAAACTCACCCCTGGGGCAGGCATGGGAGCAGGCAGACATTGGGAACCAAGCACAATATCCAGTTTTTCTTCTTTTGCTGTGCTTTTTGGATCAATATCCCATTT
Source organism: Staurois parvus (assembly GCF_062004578.1). Classification (NCBI taxonomy): domain Eukaryota; kingdom Metazoa; phylum Chordata; class Amphibia; order Anura; family Ranidae; genus Staurois; species Staurois parvus. The sequence continues at coordinate 219,246 of NW_028319627.1, forward strand.
TTTTCCCCTCGATTCACTGCAGTATATTTGGAGAGTGTTTGTGCTTTAGGCGATAACTACCCCAATGGTCTAAGTCCAGCTGTTTACTCCTCTCTAGTATTTTAGGAAGATTTTGCTTCACTTTTGCTTTTAAATTTTACATGCACAGTTTCCTGGACCTTTATCCACAGGGGTAAGATTTGCCCCTTAGATTTCTCTGATACCTCTGTATCTAGATGTATCCTGATGTTGTACTTATAATGAAAGTGCTATTATCTTAGTGTTTCCTTGTCTTTGCCAGCATGCCTTACTGTTTGACTCTTCTGTCTTTGTAGACATGAACCGGCACCACTACTCTCTGTACATCCACAACTGCAAAGTGGGCTTCTTGTTTCGTCAGGAGCCCACTGAGGAGAAGACTTACAAGCCTGCTGAATTTCACTGGAAGCTTAATCAGGTCAGTGATGAATGTTCTGTACAATATCTATTTTTGTGTTGGTCATATAGATATGTACACATAGATCACCAGTGTTCTGAACCTTATGTTTTCCATACAGCTGTGTGAGGGTGCTTTTTCCACATCTTTACTAGTGATCATATATTCCTTTCGATGCGGAGTGTAGAGAATGCAGGGGCGGACTGACCATTTGGAAACTCGGGAACTGCCCGGGGTCAGTAGGGGGCCCCATGAGATGCCTCTGGTACCTTTTTCATAGGCTTTTTTGAGTTTGGGCAAGGACACAGGGGCCCCATGATCCCCAATTGCCCGGGGGCCCCATGAGTTGTCAGTCCGCCCCTGAGAGATTGTGTTTGTGTTGGATGAAATTGTCTCAAACCAGCTCCGTTTTCAGGCCATTGTGATAGTGGCAGATACATTTTGGCCTGCTGTAGTCTCCTGACACTGGGATATTGCGGCTGGGCAGGCATTAAATCAGACCCTGCATGAGCAAAATATTTGAACTTTATATTCCTTGCTGTTCCCTCCAGCACATTTAGCATAGGACATACGTACAGTCAAATAAAACATTAAAATTAGCTGCTAATTGTAGCTCAACAGATATTTGTTCCGATCTGTTAAGGCAGCTTGGACTTCCTGGTCTGTCGGCAGTCTCCTTTTGCTCCTGCATGTGCTGATGATATATCTGGAGGCTGCCAATGCTGTGTAGGGTAGACGACAGAAACCTTTTTATGGAGTTTGGATACTTGTATGGCAGCTCCTGTGCACAGAAAATGGTGGATCAGTACACCAGATAGTGACTTACGAGCTGTTGTGTAAGATAAACTGGCTATTATTTACAGATTATTTTTTATGATGGATTCATTAATTTAAAAAAAGTGGATTAAGTGGACGTGGTATACTTGGACAGAGGGGTGGCTGTGGACGTGGTATACTTGGACAAAGGGGTGGCTGTGGACGTGGTATACTTGGACAGAGGGGTGGCGGTTGATGTGGTATACTTGGACAGAGGGGTGGCGGTGGACGTGGTATACTTGGACAGAGGGGTGGCGTTGGACGTGGTATACTTGGACAGAGGGGTGGCGGTGTACGTGGTATACTTGGACAGAGGGGTGGCGGTGGACGTGGTATACTTGGACAGAGGGGTGCCGTTGGACGTGGTATACTTGGACAGAAGGGTGACGGTGGACGTGGTATACTTGGACAGAGGGGTGGCGGTGGACGTGGTATACTTGGACAGAGGTGTGGCGGTGGACGTGGTATACTTGGACAGGGGGGTGGCTGTGGACGTGGTATACTTGGACAAAGGGGTGGCGGTGGACGTGGTATACTTGGACAGAGGTGTGGCGGTGGACGTGGTATACTTGGACAGAGGTGTGGCGGTGGACGTGGTATACTTGGACAGAGGTGTGGCGGTGGACGTGGTATACTTGGACAAAGGGGTGGCGGTTAACGTGGCATACTTGGACAGAGGGGTGGCTGTGGATGTGGTATACTTGGATTTTGCAAAAGCATTTGCCATAGTTCCCCACACATGGCTAATGTGTAAGGTAAAGTCTACCAGCTTGGAAAAGTCTGTATGTAAATAGATAGAAAACTGGCTAAAAGATTGTATTCAGAGAGTAGTGGTTAAGCCCTTCACGCCGGCGCCTCCCGGCCCTTTAAGGGTTTCAGGAGGCGGAGCAGGGTTTAAGGTCATGTGACCGCCATGACACGTTGTGACGGCGGTCACATGATCGGGAAAGGTCCCAATCGAAAGAGGAGATCAGGACCTTTCCGTGAGTACTGGCATGTGTGCTGGGAGTGCGCAGGGCATGCGCTCTCAGCACATATGTTCTTTTTTAATAGAACGCTCGCCGCCTAGGCCCAGACGCTGGGAGGCCACACATTTGCGTTCAGGCAGCGTGAAGAGGTTAATGATTCATACTCTGAATGGTCTAGGGTTGTCAGTGGTGTACCCAAAGGTTCAGTGTTGTCAGTGGTGTACCCCAAGGTTCAGTGTTGTCAGTGGTGTACCCCAAGGTTCAGTGTTGTCAGTGGTGTACCCCAAGGTTCAGTGTTGTCAGTGGTGTACCCAAAGGTTGTGTTGTCAGTGGTGTACCCCAAGGTTCAGTGTTGTCAGTGGTGTACCCAAAGGTTCAGTGTTGTCAGTGGTGTACCCCAAGGTTCAGTGTTGTCAGTGGTGTACCCCAAGGTTCAGTGTTGTCAGTGGTGTACCCCAAGGTTCAGTGTTGTCAGTGGTGTACCCCAAGGTTCAGTGTTGTCGGTGGTGTACCCCAAGGTTCAGTGTTGTCAGTGGTGTACCCCAAGGTTCAGTGTTGGGACCCTTACTTTTAATACATTTATAACCAATATAGGGTCTGAGATTATGAATACCTTTTCAGTCTTTGCAGATGACTCCAAGCTGTGCCGGGGATTAACGTCCTTACAGGATGTCTCCAATTTACAAGCCGACCTCAATGCTCCATGTAATTGGGAAACTATGTGGCAAATGAGGTTTAATGTTGATAAATGTAGGTTCTGCACTTGGGGGCTAAGAATATTATTATTATTATACAGTGTTTATATAGCGCGAACAGTTCGGTCAGCGCTGTACATTACAATTGGACACAGAACATGAGACAGAACAATAACAATAAAATGTGATACACGAGGGGTTCGAGGGCCCTGCTCTTTCGAGCTTACAATCTAGGAGGGAGGGGATGGTGGCACAGGAGGAGATAGCTGTGGGGGATGGGGTGGTAGGAAGAGTGGAGGAGGTCAGCAATTAGCTGAGGGCGGGGTAGGCTTCCCTGAAGAGATGGGTTTTCAGGGTGCGCCTAAATGAGAGGAGAGTAGGTGATAGTGTGATGGTTTGGGGTAGGGAGTTCCAGAGGATAGGTGATATCCTGGAGAAGTCCTGGAGGCGGGCATGGGAGGAGGAGACCAGGGAACTAGAGAGAAGGAGGTCTTGTGAGGAGCGGAGTGTGCGTGTTGGGTGGTACTTGGATATTAGGTCGGTGATGTAGTTCGGGGCAGTATGGTGGACGGCTTTGTACGTCAGTGTTAGGATTTTGAATTTGATCCGTTGTGCAATCGGAAGCCAGTGGAGGGATTGGCAGAGGGGGGTGGTGGAGATGGAGCGGTTGGAAAGGTAAATGAGTCTGGCAGCCATGTTCAGGATCGACTGAAGCGGGGATAGCCAGCGGCGAGGCAGGCCAGTGAGGAGGGAGTTGCAGTAGTCGAGTCGTGATATGATGAGGGAGTGGATGAGCTGTTTAGTGGTTTCTGGGGTTAGGAACGTGCGGATTTTGTCAATGTTGTGGAGGTGGAGTCTGCACAAGTTTGTTAGCGATTGGACTTGGGGCTGGAAGGATAGGTTGGAGTCCAGAATGACACCAAGTACTCTGGCCTGCGGGGCGGGCCTGATGGTGGCGTTGTTGGACATGATGAAGAAGTCAGTGGGGGGTGATGTGCGAGCTGGGGTGCGATGCTGCATGCATCGTACATACTAGGGGGGGTACAACTGCGGGGGAGTCAATGGTGGAGAAGGATCTGGGGGTTCTGGTAGATCACAAGCTTAATAATGGCAGCAATACCAAGCTGCGGTTTCCAAAGCGAGCAAAATCCTCTCTTGTATTAGGAGAGATATAGACTCCAGAGAGAGATATCATTTCCCCCGGTACAAATCAGTAATGCCTCATCTGGAATATGCAGTTCAGTTTTGGGCACCAATTCACAAAAAGAACATTGGGGAACTGGAGAAAGTACAGAGAAGGGCAACCAAACTGATAAGAGGTATGGAGGAGCTCAGCTATGAGGAAAGATTAGAGGAACTGTTAAATACAATATTATTATTATTATACAGGATTTATGGCGCCAACAGTTTGCTCAGCGCTGTACAATACAACGGGAGACGATACAGCAACAATACGGTCCAATATAAGAGGGTTAGGAGGGCCCTGATCCTTGGAGCTTACAATCTAAGAGGTACATCAGTGGTTCATATAGTGAACTCTGTGTGGAGTTATTCACCCTGAGGTCATCACAGAGGACAAGGGGGCGCTCTTTATGTCTGGAGGAAAATAAAGTTAATCACCAAACACGGAAAGGTTTCTTCACAGTGAGAGCTGTGCAAATGTGGAATAGACTCCCTCAAGAGTTGGTTGTGGCCAGCTCAGTGGATTGCTGTAGGAAAGTCCTGGATTCTTTCTTGGATACACAGAATATAACTGGATATAACATTTATAGGTAAAGTTGATCCAGGGAATATCCGATTGCCTCTCGGGGGATCAGGAAGGAATTTTTTCCCCTGCAGGAGCAAATTGGATCATGCTTTGCTGGGTTTTTGCTTTCCTCTGGTTCAACTGTGGGTGTAGGATTATAACTTTTTTTTTTTTTTTTTATTATTTTGGTTGAACTGGATGGACTTTTGTCTTTTTTCAGCCAGACTAACTATGTAACTAGGTTTCTCTACTGGGGGACACCTGGACAGGAAGTGAAGGGATCCTATATACAGTTGTCCAGTTCTGGGAAGGGCGTCCATGGATATCCTCCCAGAATGTACCCCCAGCGGTGCGCTCCTGGCACTGTCGGTGATTGCTGTGCCCTAACGCAACCGCTGATCACGTGATAAAGTAAAAGGCCAATCACAGCGGCCTTTTACCACGTGATCAGCTGTGTCCAATGTCACAGCAGATCGCAATGTAAATACAGTTGCCGGTTATTGGCTGCACTTTCCTCATGTTGTCACAGTGTGAGGAAAGTACTGCTGATAACTGGCAAATGTGACAGGGGAGATCTGCACTGATAATCAGTGCCCCCCATCAGTGCCGCCTAACAGTGCCCATCATTGCTGCATATCAGTGCATCATCAGTGCCTCCTCATCAATGCCCACCAGTGCCGCTTCAACAGTGCTACCTATCGGTGTCCATCAGTGCTGCCTATCAATGCCCATGAGTGCAGTCTAATCAATACACATCCGCGAAGGAGAAAAATTACCCGTTTACAAAATTTTTTAATAGAAACAAAGAAAACCTTTTTTTTTTTTTTTCATTTTGTGTTTTTTTTTCATTTACAGTGCAAAAAATAAAACCCCCAGTGGTGATTAAATACCACCAAAATAAAGCTCTATCTGTCACAAAAAAATGCTAAAAATTTCATATGGGTACAGTGTTGCATGACTGCGCAATTGTCATTCCAAGTGCAACAGCGCTGAAAGCTGAAAATTGGCCTGGGCAGGAAGGGGGTATGAGTGCCCGGTAGGCGAGGGGTTAATAGGTGTGCTAGATGTTTGCGGTGATTGCAGAGGGTTTATAGCTTTTCTTGACATCCCTGCGTGTGGGAAGGCTCCCAAGGCCCTGCCGTTTGCAGATTGGAGAGGAAAGTTTTGTCTGTACTGTAGAGCAGATTGCTGTGGGAGGTGTGGGACGCAGCAAGCACTTGCAGGCACGGCGTCATGTCACAAAGCAGAGCAGGGCTTGGGTTGCTGTTGTGGGAATCTTGTGGCAGTTCAATGGTCGCTTTGTTACTATTCGGAGAGCAGAGAAGGGACTGTTCAGTCTCAGCCTGACACATTCAATGTGTAAAAGGATCTTACAAGATTGGATTTAATTACGTCTTTTTTAAAAAAGCACTTTAACACAACAGTTGTTTGTAATTGCAGCCTTCTCACCTTTAGCTTGAGTTACATTTACCGGTAAACCAAAGTGCCTATTACTGCCTTTTCTTCCAGGTCATAAAAGATCTCTGTCAACATCCCACAGCTCAGGGGTTTGCCTAATGGAGGAGTACTGTTATTTAAATGTGGAAAATATATACAAATGTAAAGGACAGGTTACACAACGTTCACTGCGTTCTGGTCTATGTGTTTTAATAAGAAGCTGTACTTGGTGGTATATAGATTGTAACGATATACACTTAGGGTCATAGATATTTGGACACAGGCACAATTTTAGTTTTTTTCAGGTATTTAACAAAACATATTCAAGCTATAGCTATATAATGGACATGGGCTGAACGTGCACACTCTCAGGTTATATTTGAGGGTATGTACATCCAAATTGGAGGAAGGGTTTAGGAATTACTGCTCTTAAGAGTAGCCATCCTTCCTTTTTCAAGGGACCAAAATTAATTGGACAATTGAATCAAAAGCTGTTTCATGGCCAGGTGTGGGCTACTCCATTATTTCTTCAATTAACCTCCCTAGCGGTGCACACTCTCAGGTTATATTTGAGGGTATGTACATCCAAATTGGAGGAAGGGTTTAGGAATTACTGCTCTTAAGAGTAGCCATCCTCCCTTTTTCAAGGGACCAAAATTAATTGGACAATTGAATCAAAAGCTGTTTCATGGCCAGGTGTGGGCTACTCCATTATTTCTTCAATTAACCTCCCTAGCGGTGCACACTCTCAGGTTATATTTGAGGGTATGTACATCCAAATTGGAGGAAGGGTTTAGGAATTGGAATTATAGCTCTTAAGAGTAGCCATCCGCCCTTTTTCAAGGGACCGAAATTAATTGGACAATTGAATCAAAAGCTGTTTCATGGCCAGGTGTGGGCTACTCCATTATTTCTTCAATTAACCACCCTCGCGGTCTGATTATGTCAATATTTCTGTGTTCAAAGTGGTAAATTTTTTGCATGGAAATATGTAGTATTTTTATTGTAGGCCTGTAATTCTTAGGAATAACTCACTGAAATCTGTCCGAACAAGAGTCTATTAAACATCCCGGGGATGAGATAAAATTTGATACCTCGGCACCCCTGATTAACTCAGATGGCAACTCTGGGTATCCTGGTTGAGAAAGGCTGTGCGTGTCACTGTCGGCTCCCACTCTGCTGGCAGTTCGGAGCTCTGCTGGTCTCAGCCCTATATAGTATACCGACCTGAGACCAGCGGAGCTCAGAGCTGTCTGTGGGCAGAGAGGGAGCCGGCAGCAACTTGTACAGCTGTGCATGGGGGAGGCTTCTTCCGAAGTCCTTACCTGCACCGTCTCCCCCTACAGTGCAGTGCTAAACAATCAGTTCACCTGGCAGTGCAGGTACAATAATCTGCAGTAAAAAAAATAAATAAAAAAAAAATATATATATATATATGTGAGTTTATTCATAGTCCATGTCATTCATTCATTCATGTCCATCCAGTTCAACCATAGAAAAAAACCAAACAAATATATATATATATATATACATGTATGTTTGTATATTATTTTTAATCTTGATCCCTGAACCTGTACGATCAGAACCGCTTTGCTAAGCTAGTGGGGCTGCTTATTTACGGCTCGTTCACAATAGCAGCAAGGACTGCTGCTTCTCTGAAAACAGTCCATGTTTAGAACGCTTTTCAGAGCATTTGACAGATAGTGACATATCTTCTCACCACCTGTTTTAACCCCCCAAATGGAGCACCACTGTGCCGCAACCACATGCAGTGCATCCAGTTCTCCTGATTGGATTGCATTCGGTGGGAGTATAATTCCTGGTGTCACCACAGCATATGTGTGAGATCCTGGCCCACTGCCTTTGCATCTAGATGGGGGGTGTTTGTTAAAAATTAGGCTCAACTGTGTTATTTTACCATCCCCCAACCTCATATGTGAACAAGCCCTTAGACCGGGGTGCCTCAAAAAAATGCTTTGTGGGCTAGTTTACACTTGCTTCAGCTTTAACACACATGTAAAATGCCTACTGCTTCACCATGCCTTATTGTATGTGTTTTTTATGCTTTGGTGATGTTTTTTTTAAGCTTGGCAAAGTGTGTGATTTTTATTTGTTTTAAAGGGTCCCAGTAGAACCCCAGTTCAGTAGTGACCCCACTCAGTAGGTACCTGGCTCATTCGTACTCCTGTTCAGCAGATCCCCAGCTCAATAGTACCCTCGTTCAGCAGATCTCTTGCTTATTAGTAACTTCGTTCAGCAGATCCCCGTGCTCAGTAGTAAGCCCAGCTTTTCTGATCCCCCACTCAGTAGTACCCCCAGCTTTACTGATCCCCCTCTCAGTAGTAAGCCCAGCTTCTCTGATCCCCCTGCTCAGTAGTAAGCCCAGCTTTTCTGATCCCCCACTCAGTAGTACCCCCAGCTTTACTGATCCCCCTCTCAGTAGTAAGCCCAGCTTTTCTGATCCCCCCACTCAGTAGTAAGCCCAGCTTTTCTGATCCCCCCACTCAGTAGTACCCCCAGCTTTACTGATCCCCTCTCAGTAGTACCCCCAGCTTTACTGATCCCCTCTCAGTAGTAAGCCCAGCTTTACTGATCCCCTCTCAGTACTAAGCCCAGCTTTTCTGATCCCCCCACTCAGTAGTAAGCCCAGCTTTTCTGAGCCCCCCACTCAGTAGTACCCCCAGCTTTACTGATCCCCCTCTCAGTAGTAACCCCCAGCTTTTGTTGTTCCCCTGCTCAGTAGTAAGCCCAGCTTTTCTGATCCCCCCACTCAGTAGTACCCCCAGCTTTACTGATCCCCCTCTCAATAGTAAGCCCAGCTTTTCTGATCCCCCACTCAGTAGTAAGCCCAGCTTTTCTGATCCCCCCCCACTCAGTAGTACCCCCAGCTTTACTGATCCCCCTCTCAGTAGTAAGCCCAGCTTTTCTGATCCCCCACTTAATAGTAAGCCCAGCTTTTCTGATCCCCCCACTCAGTAATACCCCCAGCTTTACTGATCCCCCTCTCAGTAGTACCCCCAGCTTTACTGATCCCCCTCTCAGTAGTAGGCCCAGGTTTTCTGATCTCCCACTCAATAGTAAGTCCAGCTTTTCTGATCCCCCCACTCAGTAGTACCCCCAGCTTTTCTGATCCCCCCACTCAGTAGTACCCCCAGCTTTACTGATCCCCCTCTCAGTAGTAAGCCCAGCTTTTCTGATCCCCCACTCAGTAGTAAGCCCAGCTTTTCTGATCCCCCCACTCAGTAATACCCCCAGCTTTACTGATCCCCCTCTCAGTAGTAACCCCCAGCTTTTTTTGTTCCCCTGCTCAGTAGTAACCTCAGCTTTTCTGATCCCCTACTCAGTAGTAACTCCCAACACAGAAGATCATTACTAAAATACCTATATCTCCATATATATTTAGATGGTAACAGCTTAGATGTTCTGTAATAATGAATGACCTTTCTAGCATTGCACGGAAATCTTCATCCATTAAAATGTACAGTAAAAGAAAGAAAGCGATTCTCCTAGAATAGTCTGGAGCAGAGAGCTCTGAGGCATTTTTCACAGTGTTTTCCAGATAATGTCTTGTCACTTTAATGTGAATGTGATACAATTCAGCACTTGTGTTAATAAGGGTGATGAAGGCCTTGCAGCCACCAGTTCCTTCTTAATGAATCAAATTAGGCCGTGCCAAGATAGTCCTGACAAGCCGGTTCTAGTATTGCTATTGCAGCTTTTACGGATGCTGAAAGTCATCCTCTGGCCCCTCGGGAGCCGCAGAGCTGAAGCCAAGGTGACCTTGTATTCCAAAGGAGATGATTGGAGTAGACTCGGATTGACTCGCACCGTTGCAGGCTTTGTGCCGGCCCATTATACCAGACTGTTCCTCCTTGCTGTTACTTCCCAGTATACAACCAAATACTATTCCACGTATTGAGGTGTCTGTTTTCCTTCCACCTCAACTAGTTAAAAATTCCTGGATGCATCACATGCTGATATTTTTTATTTAGACGCATTTCCAACGTATTTGCCATTTTAGATTTTATACGACATATAGTGAGGTACTTTTTAAAATTTAATTTCAGTCATTTGTCTTTTGGATGAGGTTTGATATGAAATCACAAAGGCTCCGTACACACTAGCGTGATTTCAGATGTGACTTGAATCGCATGACAATGGAAATAATTGTTTTCAATGATGCTCGTTCCCATCAGTGCAAATCAGCATGGCGTGATTTTGGGAAAGGTTCCTGTACGTTTCAGCAGGGTTTTGGCCCCATAGAACATACAAACCACATCCAAGTTGCACTGCATAATTGCACTGAAAATCAGGTTGCAGCATTGTGACCGTAGTCAAAAAAAAAAAGCACTCTCTTTACTCCCTTGCATGCAATGCCTCTACATTGAGGATGCCTGAGCTGCACTGCGCATGGCTAGCGGTTATGTCCAGCCTAACTTTGTTCTAGGAGCCCATTTGTTTGGTACCGGCATGAGGGTGCAGATGATGTATAGCAGTGGGTAGACTTTGAGTGAACATAGGTAGAAAGCTGTTTCAGCCATCCTTAAAGGATACGTCCACATTTGGAACACGTTGCTTTTTCTATGGTGGAGCATGTAAAAGGCAGAATCTGATACCTCTCCCCACCAATCTCCCCTCCCTGTGACAATGGGCGAGGGATCTTCTCCCTGCACCCGCTGTCACAATTTGAACGCATTGCGGCCATGCAGGGCTCCACCTACACGGCCATGTAATTGTAGTTTCGTGTGAATGAATGCCTACTAGTATCATCAGCCATTGCAGCTGATGGCTTGTAGTTCTCAATGAACTATGAGGGTGTTGATGAGCGCTCTTGTAGTCCAATACGAGGTACAGTCAGACAGCTATGTTGAGTCTGCAGGAGCCTAACACTGCACCTGTGATCTGAAGCACATTTATTATTTTTACCTGCAAAAAATGTGCATTTATTATTTTTTTTTCAAAAGGTGAATATATCCTTTAAGCCCTTACCACCTGTACGCTGTAGAATAACATACCTCTGCACAGTGCCCCATACAGAGGCAATATTCTACATATGCTGAGATCTCTGGTCTCATGCAGATTGCAGCCTTCATTAACCTCTTGGCACCGGCCTCACACAAATGTGCGGCCTCTCGGCATCTGGGCCTTGACGCCGACCAGCCGCACATTTGCATGCAATTAAGAAAAACATATGTTCTGAGAGCACGCGCCCTGCACGCTCCCAGCACACATGTCCAGTACTCACGGAAAGGTCCAGATCTCTTTCGATCGCGGCATTTCCCGATCATGTGACCGCCGTGACAGCGAATCACGGCGGTTACATAACCCTAAAACCCCGCCCCGCCTCGCGGCTTCTGAAACCATTAAAGGGCCAGAAGGCGCCGGCGCCAAGGGGTTAAACTATATCTTCAGCTAGCCAATGCCCTGAAGCTGTGACCTGAAGATTGCAGTTTGAAGTGTACAAGTGCAGCATCAAACAAAAGAACAAGTTTATTAACATAAAAACAGCAGAATAACTGCAGCATCCATGGTCTAGTAATAGAACAACAGTCAAACATCAACCAATTACAATTGCAGTATTAAAATAATCACAAAGAAAATATTCCTGCACCAATGCAAAATTAAATAAATCAATATTCTAAATTGCTGCTGTGCAAAAATGTGAAAACACAAATAGTGATATTTATAAATTAAACAGAGCAAAATAGACCTACATAAAATATTAGTAAATCACAAAACATAAATGTCCCATGTTCATTAGTAAATATCTTATATCAAAAATCTTCAATAAAAACACCACAGGACCACTTGTGATGAGGACTGGGGATTCCAAATAATCTTAGGATCAAATAAAACTTCCACCTATCACCCATGCACACCAACATCAAATGCACTCACCAGATATTGGTGAATGAGAAGCCTTTCAGGATATTGGGGAATCCTAAACCCTCTTTTCATCAGCTGTATGGAAGCCTACACCACCAGGTTAAGATCTTTTTTCAGGTCCTCACCTCAGCTTTCTAATTTGCTCCACCATATCACCAAAGAAAAAAATAACTTATATAGTGTAATATTGCCAGATCAATATTGAGACAAAAGACAAAATCCAGGACACTCACATTTTATCAGTTTGTAAAGGGCACATTTATTAAGCCAATACCAGCCTGATGATAAGAACCAGCTCACAGCCACATATTCCAGGATTCTCACAACCAATGTAGCCAGATGGAACAGAGGAACAGCAGAGAACCAGCATAAATCCCACAAGATGGCTGCTGGAACGCACCGCTCGGCGTGCGTTCCACTCACCGGAAGTGACGTCAGACGTATGGAGTATGGACCAGAAATGCGTCAACGCGTTTCGTCCCCTCCCATCGAGCGTTCTCAAGACCCAAAGGACCTGAAGATTGCAGTTTGAAGTGTACAAGTGCAGTATCAAACAAAAGAACAAGTTTATTAACATAAAAACAGCAGAATAACTGCAACATCCATGGTCTAGTAATAGAACAACAGTCAAACATCAACCAATTACAATTGCAGTATTAAAAAAATCACAAACAAAAGAAACCATCATGCGCCTTTTTATCCATTTTTCAGTCTATAATTAGAAAAAACATAAACACGATATTTATTAAACAAGAAATAAAGGCCTTTTTGCCCTTTAAATTAAAATGTAGGCAAATTCAATTCAATTTAACCAGCCGCCGCTTCAAGGTTGGCCTTGGAAATCTGGGCTTTAATGACCTACAGCGACAGACAAATCATGTGTACCAAATTCAGCAAAAAAGAAAACATGCAAGCACCTTCTTCATTTATATTTTGCAAGAGAAGTTCAAATAGAAAGAGTTATGTTAACGATAATTCCTTCAGATAAATGTACACTTTTTATTATTATTTTATTTATCATTTGTTGTGTGCTTTGTTGAGAGTGGGGAAGGATCAGAACCTCTGTAAGTCTTTGACCCCATTGAGAAGATTTCCTTTTCTTTCTTTTATGGTCACCAGAATTTCTCTTCATAAGAGGCAGGAGACTAAAAGAAGAATTTATTGCATTGTTCCTGTAAGGAGGTTCCCAGCACTTGTTTCTGTGGTCACGGGGACAAGAAGGGAGGGACCGCCGTTTATAATAGAAAACAATTATAAATCCTTGACAGAGGTTCCCTATTCTTAATTCATTTTGTGCTGGTGTTTCAGTGTAAGAAATACAGTGAATTCTGGATGTGAATGCCTTTTAAGAGGGTTATACATTTTTTTTTCTAAGATTGCCATTATGGTTTTTTTTATTCGTGGACAATAAAGAACTGTTTTGTGTCATATGTCATTTTTTGTTCCTCCAGGCTTGTGACAAAGAGTGGCATCATTATGTACTGACCGTGGACTTCCCTGCAGTCACACTGTACGTGGATGGGGTTTCCTATGACCCCACCACAATGACTGAGGACTACCCCCTGCATCCTACCCATCTGGAGACTCAGCTTGTGGTTGGTGCCTGCTGGCAAGGTAATTGTTCAGTAATACACTGACCTGCGTACGTCTATAAAGTGCAGAACACTAGAAAGCAGTTAAATTACAGCATATGAGATGAAATAATGTGTTTCTGCCAAGCCCGTCAATGTCAAAGATAACTCAGCTGCATATTAGTATTTTCCTCCTGGGTGCGGCCATTTTAGATGTTGTTTTAGAGCAGTGTCCAGAGATCCCTATTCTCTGCAGCTTTTTTCCCCGATGGAAATGTAGATATGGTAGAGTGAACACATAATTGGAGTCCAGCTGTGAGTAAGACGGACTTGTTCAGATGGGGAAGATGATGTTGCTATAAATTGCTGCTTGGAAATCTCACAACCTGAGTCATCGAGAGATACAAGACACCAGCAGGGGTTACCGTCCACCAGTGCCCTGCCAGTGGATTTGACCTTTAATTAGTTCTCATAAATGGCAGTTAACCATTAGTGTCATGGATCCTGCATGACTGGTAGGCTGGACTCTTGTGAATATTCGTTTAGCTCAAACACCTTTGTAGCATTAACCTAACCATTCTAAGGTATCATTCTGTCGGGAGACTTGTTTGTTGCTCCGTATCAAACAAATTGGTCGATACTCGATCAGCTTAGGCGGAGGTGAGCAGGCTCTGTGGGCTAAGGCCATTAAGTGACCCCGCCACACACCTGAGAAATTCATTAGTCGGAGAAAATTACATAAACAAGTTACTGTCACTCGGATCCGCATATCAAGGCCCTTACCCCTGGTTCACATCTGTGGCAGTGCGGGCTGCGTTTTGCACGGGCACAAGAGCCCATTCATTTGAATGGACTCCCGTGCCTGTGACGTGCAGGGAAAGAAGTTCCTGCACTTCTTTGGAAAACACAGCCCGGACAGGAACCTCGGTTCCCTAGTACGGTTGCGTTTCCCGGTGCGGGAGGCATGCCATTAGAACTAATGGCACCCGCCCGCCGGTCCGCAATTCTCTGTGTGGGTGGTGTGGCTGCACGGATTTTTGTGCGGATCCACAACGTCACCGCCCGCACAGATGTGAACCTAGGGTAAGTGATCCAGAGATATGCAGCTGAAATTAATTCCAAATACTCACTTTTCTGGTAAAAGTTGAAATTTGTTCTGCCCATGAAGTCTCCTTATTGATTATTTAGTCTGACCAGAGGTCACTAATATGACTTGAATAGGTAGATGACACATGACCAAGCTTGATTTCTAAAGGAAGATTTGAGACCATTGAGTTGCATGTGTTTTCTGCTGCTGATGTATCTGTATCTACTGAAGATTTTAGCATGTGACCTTCACTGAGATTAAAAGAGAAGTTCAGGATTCAAAAAGAACAATCATACTCACCTAGGTGGATGCAGTATCGGTCCTCAACCGCCTCTAAGAGCAAGAAATGAGCGATCAAAGACCACTGATCGCTCAGTTCTCGGTCTTCAGTGAGCATGGAGCCAGTGACTGTCAGTCACTTTTGAGGGCAGCAAGGTGTGCATATTCCAATACATTCATGATGTGGTCCTAGCCTACTCTGAGTCCATCCCCAAGCACAGGAGCATTTGTGTTTGCTGACTGTCAGTCACCGCTTCTCTGCTCTGCCCCTCCAGCGTTCACTGGAGCACCGAGCTGTGCAAGTGGGCAATCTAGATGGATCCCGACATTATTGTCTGGACCAGCCGAGTGACATCAGCCAACAGTGGATTTTAACCCACTGTCAGCTGAATATGGCTCACGGGAGTGCAGAACTAAGGGCACTCCTGTGACCCACAGGAGAAGTATAACCAAAAGAGCTGTAGCCTCTGCTTTACATCTATTCAATATTTGTTCCATTTGAGAGGCTAGGATTGTGTCAGGGTTACTTCAACTACATACAAAACAACCATGTTGGCTTGCTAATAAATCTTATAATGTCTGCCTGTTAGGAAGGGAGGTGGATGAACTGAAGTGAAAATGAACACTTCTCTTTATTCCTTTGTAAATCATTCAATATATTTTTTTTTTTAACTGTAACCAGTATAAGTACCTGAATTTGACATGGTTTCCACCGCTTACAGTTTCCTCTATAGGAGCACTCAGACTAGGGGGGTCAGAATCCGGACCTGGAACCAGTCAGGTGTTCTGCACTCAGAGTAGACAAGGAACATTTCTGTACATCAAACTAGGGGCCACACAGAGGAGGTGTCCTGATGTTCGTGTGTCTCCTTTCAATTACAAATGTAGAACTATCAAAGACAGATTTTCTAATGTTTACTTTGTTAGATGCTTTATAGCAGCCAAAATGAAAACCTGCACAAATGGCCTCCTAACCCAAAATGTGAAAGAGTCTATAAAAAGTTTTTATTTACATTTCGACCATAAAAAATAGCCAACATATTTTAGGGTCAACAACACACCTCTAATCAGGACTACGAAGCAGGCATAACACATAAAAGAAATGATAATGTCTTGTGTACAGCTGAATAAAAACAAGAAAACATAAAAGGTGTACCATTGCATAATAAACCATACAAAGGATTGTTGGGTTAACAAAAGTGTAAGACTAAAAAAAACGTTCATAACACAGAACATAAACTACCCCCATTTATTACTGTTGTCAGCAAATGCTGTAGATCATGGCCTTGTGAATAGACTTTCTCAAATTCAACACCAACAAGGTTCTAAGGTTTGTACAAATACAGGTGAAAAATATTCCAATAAGAGTGCAACCATTCCAGTCAAGAATTTTTAAAAACTGTTTTTTATGTCTTTGCAGCCCTAATAAAGGAGAGTGTTTTGCCCCCAAAATGCATCAGATCTGTTTTGTGGTTGAGTTGTGAACTATTAAAATCATCTTTGGTTTTGGCACCCATTTGTGTATATTTATGTTTTGGGGTTGATTTACTAAATCTGCAAAATCTGGGGCAGCTCTGCATAGAAACCAATCAGCTTCCACCTTCTGCTTGTTCTGTTAAGCTTCGACAAATCAGTGGAAGCTGATTGGTTTCTATGCAGAGCTGCACCACACTTTGCACTCTTCATGTTTAGTAAATCAACCCCTTTGTGTCAATTTTGGGTCCCTCTTGAGGCAGCCCTGTTTTGTGTCACCAAGCTAGTGAGCGTTTTTAAAAACTTCCCGCATTTGAATAAGCATAGAAATCCCAGCACCTCGGAAATACGTCTTCCTGGAATAGGATTCTTGCAGTGTGTGTAGGTTGTAAACCAGGGGTGTCAAACTGGCAGCCCTCCAACTATTCAAATGTCCCATCATGCCTTTACCTTTGGGAGTCATGCTTGTAACTGTCACTCTTGCAGTGCCTCATGGGACTTGTAGTTTGGTAAGAGCTGGCGGCCCTCCAGCTGTTGCGAAACTACAAGTCCCATCATGCTTCTACCTTTGGGAGTCATGCTTGTAACTGTCACTCTTGCAGTGCCTCATGGGACTTGTAGTTTGGTAACAGCTGGCGGCCCTCCAGCTGTTGCAAAACTACAAGTCCCATCATGCCTCTACCTTTGAGAGTCATGCTTGTAACTGTCACTCTTGCAGTGCCTCATGGGACTTGTAGTTTGGTAACAGCTGGCGGCCCTCCAGCTGTTGCAAAACTGCAAGTCCCATCATGCCTCTACCTTTGGGAGTTATGCTTGTGACAGTCACTCTTGCAGTGCCTCATGGGACTTGTAGTTTGGTAACAGCTGGCGGCCCTCCAGCTGTTGCAAAACTGCAAGTCCCACTACCTTTGGGAGTCATGCTTGTGACTGTCACTTTTGCAGTGCCTCATGGGACTTGTAGTTTGACAGCAGCTGGAGGGTCGCCAATTTGACACCCATGTTTTAGAATGAACAGGAGAAGCTGTCCTACTCAGCCAGGTCCTCAAGCTGAAGATGGCGGTTTCCTTGAGTCTGACCATTTATAATAATGTACGGGAGTCTTCCTCGTCACCATGTGCCTTGGCTGCTCTTGTGTTTGGAGTGTGTACAGCCATCACCATCCTGGTCCAAAGTGTACATCGTACCTTGACTGTGCTGGTCCAGGTGTAGAGTAGAGCTGCCCCTGGGCCGACCTTCGCTCCGTCACGTAGCTGTGCGCTTGTTGTCATAACTTGTTTTGTCATTGTTACAAATGTCCCTAACCTTGTGGTCACTTTCCTTGTTTGTTCCCTCTCTTACTTTTCTGCAGAGTATTCAGGAAGTGGAAATGTCACTGAGCCAATGACTGAGAGTGATGCAGGTGTCTGCGGTCCCCCTTCCCCATCCTCCTGCGTACCTTCTATATCACACACACATCTCATGCCATCCGCTCCTCGCATGAACTTCACACTCACTTCCTCTCTTTTTATTTAGCCTGTATTGGGGGCTCTGCTCCTGTCCCTCTTCTGTTTTCAGTCAGCATATTGAAGGTTTACATTGTTTCTCTTTTTATCTCCATCTCATAATACTCAGAGGTGACCTAAACACACACTAACATAGCGTCCATCTATCTTCCAGCATCTCTAAACACATACATGTAATACAATGGCAACTACATGTCTTCAAGGATATTAAAAAGAAGGAAAAAAAAGTATTTGAATACTGTAAGGCCGGGTGGTTGAAGCATAAACTTTGAGAATTGTATTCATTACAGAACTCCCCAACGTTTTTTTTTTTTGTTTTTTTGGAGATGGATAATTCTGTCCTTGTCAGGCCTGCACCCCTCTTGGCAGAACTTGTCTCCTCATACAGCAGAACTAATAATGGTATTGGCATGAGTTCTCCATGTATCCCTTTGAAAATTTACCACACGTTGGATAGCATGCTTACAGATGTGAGGAGTCAGATGTGATTCTGCCACTGACGCATTTCACCCAGGGGGCTTAAAGTGGTTGTACACCCTTACTCATTCCCAATGTAGTGACTATCCTCAGATGATACACAGATGAAATAAATCCTCCTACATAAGTGGTACCTGTTAATCTGCAGTCTTCTCTGCAGCTGTTCAAAGTCCAGAATTTATAAAGCTTGGCTGATCTTCCAGAAAGCAGGGGGTGGAGAGCTGAAGTTACACTCTCCAGAGCATAGTGACAGGTGATTGGAGGGAAGGGACACACTTCCTTTCACACAACACACAGGAACAGTGCTGAGGCTGTCAATCACAGTGTGTGTTGAAGGTCCCTCTCCTACAGGGGGGACTGACCATTTGGAAACTCGGGCACTGCCTGAGGGCCCGGGGTCAGTAGGGGGCCCCATGAGATGCCCCTGGTACCTTTTTCATAGGCTTTTTTGAGTTTGGGCAAGGACACAGGGGCCCCATGATCCCCAATTGCCCAGGGGCCCCATGAGTTGTCAGTCCGCCCCTGCTCTCCTATCACCTTTTTACCTCTTGGTGTCAGGGAAACTGGTCAGAAGTTTGTCATGCAGATAGCAGATGAGCAAGTCAGCAGACCGAAATATCACTCGGTGCTCTGAATTGAAGCAAGTTCACACTATAGAGGGATATGCTTTGCTCATATTTCATGTCTGAAGTTTAAAACCCCTTTAATCATAGGACCTTCACATCTGACATTGGAGAAGAATGTCTTTCTGACCTAATCTGGTAACAGTAAAGCTTGTTGCAGTTCAGGAAAAAGAAACCACAGTGGAGTCCAGCTTGTGTTTGTATGCCTGGAAGGGAGATGGCAGATCCCGGAGAGCCTATGCTCCCATGACTGCCACTGCATAGGTTTGCCTGGAGCGATGTCATTTATGCACATTTGAAAGTTGGTGACACAAGTGAAGTATCTTTTGCTGTTTACTTGGTGTATTTATGTCCTTATAATCTGCAAAAACGAAATGTTTGGACCACAGATCATGCAGTTTATGCTTCGTGGTCATCTGGGCTAGGTTCGCACCATCGCAGTCCTGCTTTGCTGGGGTACAGCAGCCCATTCATTTGAATCAGATGCTGTGCCTTCGCTTCACGCAGGAAAAAGGTTCCTGCACTATTATTAAACTGCAGCAGCCAGGAAAGTACATGGCGCTTTTTCACTGTGCGATCTCCCAGCAGTTACCGCACCTGCAAACATATTACATTTTTAGATGCCATTAGGAATGAATGTCAGCCCCGTATGTCTCGAAAGAGCAGCGTGTTTTTGTTGCGGCTGTGAGAACTTCCTGCAACCGCCCATCATAGTGTGCATCTAGCCACAAAAGGTTCCAGCACCAAACTGCAGCGGCCAGGAAATTGCATGGTGCTTTTGTACCATGTGATTTCTCAGCAGTTCCTGCACCCGCAAACATGCTGCATTTTTAGATGTGTGGGAGTGTGATTAAGAATGACTGGCAGCCTCGTGCATCTGCAAAGAGCGGTGTATTTTGGCTGCGGGTGGTTGCAGTTGTGTGATACCCGCAAGCAGCCCCGCATAGCGTGAACCTAGGCGTAACCACTTTCACCCCCTTCCAGTCCAGGCCAATTTTCAGCTTTCAGTGCTATCACACTTTGAATGACAATTTCGCGGTCATGCAACACTGTACCCAGATGAAATTTTTAGCATTTTTTTTTTAGAAAGATGATTTTATTTTGGTGGTATTTATTCACCGCTTGGATTTTAATTTTTTTGCTATATAAATGAAAAAGACCAAAAATTTTGAAAAAAAAGTGTTTTTCTTATAAAATTTTGCAAATAATCTTTCTTCATAAATCTTGCCCAAAAAGTATTCATCTATCTTTTTAGTGTGAAAAAAAATAACCCGAATTAGTTTATAACCAAAAATGATAATTTTTCAAATTTTGTTTTTTTACATTTTTATTTTTTTTTTAATATTATTTATGCATTTTTTTTTTTTTTACATACTGTCACCCTAGCAGTACAATGTCACCATAGTGACACTGTACTACTTCTGGGGGTGTTGAAGATTGTGTTTTTTCTTTTTTTACATTGATTGCTTTTACACCCATAAAAACTGTAAAAGCAATAATTTCTTCTTCTCTCTGGCTGCATTCCTGCAGCCGTTGAGAAATACTGTGCGAGCTGTGATTGGTCACAGCTTGTCACATGGTTCAAGGCTGTTGTGAATGGTCTTGTACCATGTGACCTCTGTGATCATTCACAGATTTCAAACGTAGTAAGCAATGATGTCATCAAGTGACATCTTGTTTACTACTATTCATGTGATCACTGATTGGCCAATCAGTGATCACATGAATTGAGAGCTCACACAGAGGTCCCGTACAGCGATCAGGGAGCGTGCACAGGCAGTGGAAGTGGGGGGGACGTTTAGAACGTCCATCCGCATCAACAGCACTCCCGTCCGGCCCATGCCGATAAACGGCCGGACGGGAGTGCTGTTGATGCGGGTGGATGGGAAGGGGTTAAGGAATAAGTGCACATTTTAAACACATCGGTTCCCAAAACATATAAAGGGAGCTCAAGCAAGCTGGCGAGGAGACCTCAATGGTTCTGGAGGACACCTCAAAGGTTCTGGAGGACACCTCAAAGGTTCTGGAGGAGACCTCAAAGGTTCTGGAGGAGACCTCAAAGGTTCTGGAGGAGACCTCAAAGGTTCTGGAGGAGACCTCAAAGGTTCTGGAGGAGACCTCAATGGTTCTGGGAATGTAGAGCCGGGTTCAATACATTTTAGTGCTGCAAGCTGCTGAGATCTGTCCAGCTAGTAGAAGGAACAATGGCAATTATTTCACTGTCCTAATCCTACAGTACAGGACCCAGGCTGGAAATTCATAGACAACCCCATGTTATAGGCTGCTACCTTCACGTGATTGGACACGCCATCCTTGAACAATATAAATCCATTTTTATTTTGTCCTCTAGATGCACTTTAAATTAAAATGAAACATTTACTAAAATTAGAAAACAATTTGTAAATGGAGGTTATATGAAGCCCCCCTCCCCCACCCTCCCCAGGATTCTATTGTAGAAACAAGCGATATACCAAACATTGGCCAAAGTTTATTTGCCGCCACTCACCAAGGCCACGCCTTTCTTATTTCCACCACTTTCACCTGCCACATCCAGAGCTCATCTGCATGTCCCTCCCGTCGTGGCCCCTGGACAAAGCCAGGCTGCCCCCACGGCTGGGTGCTACTAACCTGCATGTCAAGCTATAACCTCACCTGGAAGAGAAGAGCATGCCCACAGAGGAGCCCGGTGCTCACATTTCTGGACTGACTTTGTTCTTTCTCTCTCTCTCTATCTCAAGGTGGCGAGCAGCACATGGCGCAGTTCTTCCATGGAAATCTCGCCGGATTAATGGTTAGATCCGGCAAGTTGGAGAACAAGAAGGTGATAGATTGTCTGTATACCTGCAAAGAGGGTCTGGAGTTCCCACCAGCAGAAGGTGTCGGGAAGGGCATGAAGGTAAAAAAAACAGTGAAATGATATCTTGCTTTTAAGCTGACCTCCAGGATGAGCAAATATTGTCCAGGTACAAGAGACGTGCGTATTCGTATTTGATTCTTGGTGTGATTTGTGTATTTCTTCCAGATCTGTGCAGTAATCCAGTGCGAGACTTTCCCTCTGTGAGGAGCTTCCTGTCATAAAGACCGCTCACTGCTGCTCTCTGGCCTTGTGCTGGGGGACCGGTCTTTCTGCAGGCAGCCTGTAGTGGGAGGAGCTGCAGACTCCTCCTACGGCGCTGCTTTCTGCACAGGCTATGTACAGTACAGTGATGATGTCACTGCTACTTTTACAAAGCAATATCTGGGTTTGTAAATACATTTGGTGCATGCAAAGTAAAGTTATATCCTTTGTGGTTATTGAGGAATTTATGCAAATGAAAGTTTTTGTTCACCTTAAGGGACCTCAACTTGTGCTTTTTGTGAGATGGCCTGTTTGGGTACAATATATTCGTTGAGGTTGAATCAGAGGTATTGAAATGTGAAAGCACATTTATAAAGTAAAGCATTTAGTAATGAAAAAAGGAGGAATACAGTGTAAAGTCTGTGTGGTACATTCAATGCATTCACTGTGTAGCAGAAACAATTGATCCAGCTTTTCTGTGATGTACAGTCACCACATTTGCTGTGCATGTGCCAGAAGAACTTGCCTTCCAATACTGCACCCAGTGAGTCACGCTCCATCACCTTCCACAGGATAGACTCACCAGAACAGCCGGACCTCTTATAAAAGTCAATTGTGCATATTATTAAAGTGTTACTATACCCCGGACCCTGCATTCACTATATCTGGTCTCCCCGGACCCTGCATTCACTCTATACGGTCTCCCCGGACCCTGCATTCACTCTATACGGTCTCCCCGGACCCTGCATTCACTCTATACGGTCTCCCCGGACCCTGCATTCACTCTATACGGTCTCCCCGGACCCTGCATTCACTCTATACGGTCTCCCCGGACCCTGCATTCACTATATACGGTCTCCCCGGACCCTGCATTCACTATATACGGTCTCCCCGAACCCTGCATTCACTATATACGGTCTCCCCGAACCCTGCATTCACTATATCTGGTCTCCCCAGACCCCGCATTCACTCTATACGGTCTCCCCGGAGCCTGCATTCACTATATCCGCTCTCCCCAGACCCTGCATTCACTATATCTGGTCTCCCCGGACCCTGCATTCACTCTCTACGGTCTCCCCGGACCCTGCATTCACTCTCTACGGTCTCCCCGGACCCTGCATTCACTCTCTACGGTCTCCCCGGACCCTGCATTCACTCTCTACGGTCTCCCCGGACCCTGCATTCACTCTCTACGGTCTCCCCGGACCCTGCATTCACTCTCTACGGTCTCCCCGGACCCTGCATTCACTCTATACGGTCTCCCCGGGCCCTGCATTCACTCTATACGGTCTCCCCGGGCCCTGCATTCACTCTATACGGTCTCCCCGGACCTTGCATTCACTCTATACGGTCTCCCGG
This sequence comes from Staurois parvus, assembly GCF_062004578.1. NCBI lineage: Eukaryota > Metazoa > Chordata > Amphibia > Anura > Ranidae > Staurois > Staurois parvus. The sequence goes on from NW_028319627.1 coordinate 242,639, forward strand.
GGCCCTGCATTCACTCTATACGGTCTCCCCGGGCCCTGCATTTACTCTATACGGTCTCCCCGGGCCCTGCATTTACTCTATACGGTCTCCCCGGGCCCTGCATTCACTCTCTACGGTCTCCCCGGACCCTGCATTCACTCTCTACAATCTCCCCGGACCCTGCATTCACTCTCTACGGTCTCCCCGGACCCTGCATTCACTCTCTACGGTCTCCCCGGACCCAGCATTCACTCTCTACGGTCTCCCCGGACCCTGCATTCACTCTCTACGGTCTCCCCGGACCCTGCATTCACTCTCTACGGTCTCGCCGGACCCAGCATTCACTCTCTACGGTCTCCCCGGACCCTGCATTCACTCTTTATGGTCTCCCCGGACCCTGCATTCACTATGTCCGCTCTCCCCGGACCCTGCATTCACTATGTCCGCTCTCCCCGGACCCTGCATTCACTATGTCCGCTCTCCCCGGACCCTGCATTCACTATGTCCGCTCTCCCCGGACCCTGCATTCACTATGTCCGCTCTCCCCGGACCCTGCATTCACTATGTCCGCTCTCCCCGGACCCTGCATTCACTATGTCCGCTCACCCCGGACCCTGCATTCACTATGTCCGCTCTCCCCGGACCCTGCATTCACTATGTCCGCTCTCCCCGGACCCTGCATTCACTATGTCCGCTCTCGCCGGACCCTGCATTCACTATGTCCGCTCTCGCCGGACCCTGCATTCACTATGTCCGCTCTCGCCGGACCCTGCATTCACTATGTCCGCTCTCGCCGGACCCTGCATTCACTATGTCCGCTCTCGCCGGACCTTGCATTCACTACAGTTGCAAGAAAAAGTATGTGAACCCCTTGGGATTACGTGGAGTTTTGCATGAATTGGGCATAAAATGTGCTCTGAACGTCATCTAAGTCACAACAATAGAAGAACACAGTCTGCTGAACATAATACTACACAAACATTAGATGTTGCCATGGTTTAATTGCACATAACATGTAAACATTCACAGTGCAGGGAGGAAAAAGTATGTGAGGCCCTAGCTTAATGACTTCTCCCAGAGCTAATTGGAGCCAGGAGTGAGCCAACCTTGACTCCAATCAGGGTGATGATATTGGATGTGTTGCTGACAGCTGTCCTGCCCTTAAAAAACACACACCTGTTTTGGGTTTACTGGTTTCAAGAAGCACTGTCTGATGTGAACCATGCCTCGCAGAAAAGAGCTCTCAGAAGACCTACGATCAAGGATTGTTGACTTGCATGAAGCTGGAAAGGGTTACAAAAGTATCTCCTTGAGCCTTGACGTTCATGTGTCCACGGTAAGACAGACTGTCTACAAATGGAGAAAGTTTAGCACTGTTGCTACTCTCCCTAGGCGTGGTCGTCCTGTAAAAATGACTGCAAGAGCACAGCGCAGAATGCTGCATGAGGTAAAGAAGAATCCCAGAGTGTCAGCTAAAGACCTACAGAAATCTCTGGCACATGCTAACATTTTGGTTGACACATCTACAATAAGGAAAACATTAAACAAGAATGGAGTACATGGGAGGACACCACAGAGGAAGCCATTGCTGTCCAAAAAGAATATTGCAGCACGTTTGAAGTTTGCAAAAGAGCACCTGGATGTTCCACAGCACTACTGGCAAAATATACTGTGGACAGATGAAACCAAGATTGAGTTGTTTGGGAAGAACACACAACACTATGTGTGGAGAAAAAAAGGAACAGCACACCAACATCAAAACCTCATCCCCACTGTGAAACATGGCGGAGGGAGCATCATGGTTTGGAGCTGCTTTGCTGCCTCAGGGCTGGACGGATTGTTGTCATTGATGGGAAAATGAATTCCACAGTTTATCAAGACATTTTGCAGGAAAATGTACGACCATCTGTCCGCCAACTGAAGCTCCGCAGAGGATGGGTGATGCAACAGGACAATGACCCAAAGCATACAAGTCATTCAACAAAACAATGGCTGCAACAGCACAGAATACGCCTTCTGGAGTGGCCCAGTCAGAGTCCTGACCTCAACCCCATTGAAATGCTGTGGCATGACCTTAAGAGAGTGATTCACACCAGACATCCCAAGAATATTGCTACACTGAAACAGTTTTGTGCAGAGGAGTGGTCCAAAATGACTCCAGATCGTTGTGCAGGTCTGATCTGCAACTACAGGAAACGTTTGGTTGAGGGTATTGCTGCCAAAGGAGGGTCAACCAGTTATTAAGTCCAAAGGTTCACATACTTTTTCCTCCCTGCACTGTGAATGTTTACATGTTATGTGCAATTAAACCATGGCAACATCTAATGTTTGTGTAGTATTATGTTCAGCAGACTGTGTTCTTCTATTGTTGTGACTTAGATGACGTTCAGAGCACATTTTATGCCCAATTCATGCAAAACTCCACGTAATCCCAAGGGGTTCACATACTTTTTCTTGCAACTGTATGTCCGCTCTCGCCGGACCCTGCATTCACTATGTCCGCTCTCCCCGGACCCTGCATTCACTATGTCCGCTCTCCCCGGACCCTGCATTCACTATGTCCGCTCTCCCCGGACCCTGCATTCACTATGTCCGCTCTCCCCGGACCCTGCATTCACTATGTCCGCTCTCCCCGGACCCTGCATTCACTATATTCGCTCTCCCCGGACCCTGCATTCACTCTGTCCGCTCTCCCTGGACCCTGCATTCACTATATCCGCTGTCCCCGGACCCCGCATTCACTATATCCGCTCTCCCCGGACCCCGCATTTACTCTATCCGCTCTCCCCGAATCCTGCATTCACTATATCCGCTCTCCCCGGACCCTGCATTCACTATATCCGCTCTCCCCGGACCCTGCATTCACTATATCCGCTCTCCCCGGACCCTGCATTCACTATATCCGCTCTCCCCGGACCCCGCATTCACTATATCTGGTCTCTCCCCGGACCCTGCATTCACTATATCCGCTCTCCCCGGACCCTGCATTCACTATATCCGCTCTCCCCGGACCCAGCACTCACTATATCCGCTCTCCCCGGACCCTGCATTCACTCTATCCGGTCTCCCTCAGATCACCGAAATGCAATTATTTTAATAAATATAAACTGCTAAATACCTTTTCCTATTAGCAGTTAGAGCAGTCTTGTGACTTCTATCAGTGTCCAGCCCAGCACTGGTTAAAACTTGTAGGAAGCGTTTTCATTCTGCTCTAGGAGGACGCAGGACCCCTAACCTCTGTATGGACAGCGCTGATTGGCCCTGTGCTGATCTCTTGCGCTCTCCCAAAGGAAAAAAAAAAACTCCATACACATTAAACTGAGCATGTGCAGAGTGACTCCACACGATATGTTTTATCAGGAGATAAGAGGGGAGCACTAGAAGAAGGGCAGGATCAGAGAAGACAGGATCAAATAAAAAATTTTCAAAGTGCAGAGGATTAACCCCTTCTACAGTGAGTATAACATGCATGCTTTACAGTACATACAGACTGATTGTACTGTTGTGGGTTTAGTAACACTTTAATAGTCCAAAAGGACTCAATATCCAGCACCCAATGTCTGTATCTGTAATGGCAGTTATCTCACCAGTATCTCTCAGTGCTCTGTCATAAATAAAAATCATATGGAAAGTATATTAAAGTAGAATTCCAGGAGTTTACAGCCCTTTTAAAAATCTGCTGGTATAAAGGGGTTACATCCAATAAGGGGTATGCCAACTTGTGGACTGCTCTTGTTTTTTTACAGAGGAGTACAGCTATTGCACTGCCATGCCCCTTCAATGTCCATTCACAGAATATTTGTATTTTGTGAATGGGTTCATATAATATAAAGCCTTCTGTGATTGGGCCAGAGGAGAGGAGGGCAGACAAGAGAGGCTGAGAACAACTGCTGCTGCAGAATGGGAAACTCGGAGGTCCAGCATTGGAGCGCTAGTAATGTTCGGGTAGCTGTACTCCCACCGCTCAGTAAAAATGGAACATACGTGATAAGTCCATGAGTTGGCATACACCTCCTTGTCTTAACCTCTTATAAGCCAGAACATTTTTAGAAGTGCTGCAATTCCTGGAGTTCTTTGCAGATAAATTACATATGTGCCAAAGCAGCTATATTTGCAATATCCCTACACTATCAGTTCAACATCCAAGACTATATGAATATACCGTATTTTTCGCTCCATAAGATGCACCTGACCGTAAGACGCGCCTAGGTTTTAGAGAAAAACAAGAAAAAAAATATTCTGAACCAATGGACTGCAGACATAGTACAGGAAGTGACCAGAGACTGCAGACAGTACAGGAGATGACCAGAGACTGCAGACAGTACAGGAGATGACCAGAGACTGCGGACAGTACAGGGGATGACCAGAGACTGCAGACAGTACAGGGGATGACCAGAGACTGCAGACAGTACAGGAGATGACCAGAGACTGCGGACATAGTACAGGAGAAGGACCAGAGACTGCGGACACAGTACAGGAGATGACCAGAGACTGCGGACATAGTACAGGAGAAGGACCAGAGACTGCGGACACAGTACAGGGGATGACCAGAGACTGCAGACAGTACAGGAGATGACCAGAGACTGCGGACACAGTACAGGAGATGACCAGAGACTGCGGACACAGTACAGGAGATGACCAGAGACTGCGGACATAGTACAGGAGAAGGACCAGAGACTGCGGACATAGTACAGGAGATGACCAGAGACTGCGGACCCAGTACAGGAGAGGACCAGAGACTGCGGACCCAGTACAGGAGAGGACCAGAGACTGCGGACCCAGTACAGGAGATGACCAGAGACTGCGGACACAGTACAGGAGATGACCAGAGACTGCGGACAGTATAGGGGATGACCAGAGACTGCGGACAGTATAGGGGATGACCAGAGACTGCGGACAGTATAGGGGATGACCAGAGACTGCGGACAGTATAGGGGATGACCAGAGACTGCGGACACAGTACAGGAGATGACCAGAGACTGCGGACACAGTACAGGAGATGACCAGAGACTGCGGACAGTACAGGAGATGACCAGAGACTGCGAGAAGCACTTGCGCTTTGTTAATGGCCCGGCGTCTTTTGGGACCTGTCATGTGCTTCTCGTGCATGCGCAGTGGGCACCCGGCTGTCACAGATGCCGGGGCGGGAAGACTACAGCGCTGGACCGAGGAACAGGTGAGTTCCTGCCGCAGAGAACAGCTGTGCGGCCGGCCCGGTATTCTGACATGGTGGCGGCGGAAATACCGGACCGGCCGCTTTATATTCGCTCCATAAGACGCACTGACATTTCCCCCCCTTTTTTTCGGGGAAAAAAGTGCGTCTTATGGAGCGAAAAATACGGTACATACTAAATATAAATACATATATATGCAAGTTACCTAAAAATTACTAATAAAGGAATTAATGGCCAGTTCAACATTTAAACGTTTTGGAGAAAAAGTATCTGATGTGTATCTTAGTCTTGTTTTGAGGAATGTCTTTTGTTACAGTATGTATGTGTGTGAGTGTATATGTATATATACGTGTGTGTGTGTGTGTATATGTATATATATACGTGTGTGTGTGAGTGTATATGTATATATACGTGTGTGTGTGTGTGTATATGTATATATATACGTGTGTGTGTGAGTGTATGTATTTATTATAAATTGCTAATAAAGGAATTAATGGCCAGTTCAACATTTAAACCTTTTGGCATGAAAGTATCTGGTCTGTGTCTTAGTTTTGTTTTGAGAAATGTATTTGGTAAATTCGTTATCCTCTATTATTTCTGTATAGAATCAATCACAGAATGTTAGACCGGTTGACTCTGTGATGATATTCCTAAAAATGTAATAAGTTATGTGTCCTAAGACCTTTTCTAATACTTCTTTAATTCTCTCCCATGTGAGTGTGGTGATGTGAATGTACAATATGTACAAGCACTGTGTAACTTGAAGGCACTTTATAAATGCCTATAATAGAGTGAAGGAAAGGTGTGCATGCGGTTCTGGGTAGGGGGGCCAACTGAATTGATCCTCTTTCTTGCTTCTTGTGGGCAAAGCAATGGGTGCCTTTAAATAAAGAGAGAGGTCATGCTTCTATATTCAGTCTTGCTAGGATACAGGATACATTATTAAAGGATATGTTCACTTTATCTTTTTTTTTTGTTTTTTTTTTTTAAACACCCATTTTTTTGCAGGTAAAAAAATTTAAATTTACTTTTTATTTTTTTGATCCTGAAAAGCATTGCACCAGCGATGAGCAGATTGCTGGTGCCATGCAGAGGAATCCTGCAAACATCCTGTTTGGGCAAGCATATTCAGTCTGACAGGAAGACTCTGTGGACTATCACAGTTCTTTACAGCGCCATGCTAGCTCATTGAGCACTACAAGCCGGCAGCTGCAATGGATGTTGGGACTTGTAGTTCATTCATTCACAGAACTTTGTGAACGAATGACGCAGCCATGTGGCGGAGCCCCACACAGCCGTGCTGTTTTCAAAAACTGATGGCTTGTATGGGGAGTTTCTTCCCATACTGCTACCGTGCAGGGGGGGGGGGGAATAAGGCAGCTGCTACTGCAGAGATGGGAAATGTTACACGTTCCACCCTAAAACATGTTCCCAAAGGTGAGCTTTAAAGAGGGACAGCAGTTGAAATTCTTAACCTTTTTTTTAATATTTTTTAATTATGTAATTCAGAACCTTTTGGTGAATGTTGAATCTCATCCCACAGATCACTTTAAGTCCCAGCCAATCTTCGTTGACCCTGGAAGGTGATGACATTGATCGCTTTGACCAGGCCATGCAGCACATCTCCTATCTGAACTCCCGCCAGTTCCCTACACCTGGAATCAGAAGGCTGAAGATTACAACCACTGTGAAGTATGTGTGATTTCCTGATAACTTCATTCTTCACAATACAGACATGAAATCCTGCAGGAGGTTGGGTTGAACATAAATTTGGTGTATATAGAATTTTATTTGATCATAGACTAAAAACTAGCAGGCTGTGTACCTGCTGATTACATCTTTGTCACAGGCTCCTGATCCTGAAGTATTAAACAATACTTGTCATTTTATTTGGTCCTGTGTAGAGCTGCTTAGCCGAGCCATGCTGAGGAGATGCTCAGGTCCTGTTTTTAGATTCTTCTATCAGGCTCTCCCAAAGCAATGATGTGTTCACTGTGCAGGTGGTTGTTTTGAAATTTGTGGCGATGTTATGTGGTCAGTTTAGTACAGCACTGAGCTTATTTTACCCACAGAGAGCCATGACATTCAACTGAATGTTTTGGAATTTTCCAGAGCAAAAGTATTTGAAGAAGATCTAAAAGAACCAAGCATACATACTCATCTCCAAGCTGTTCCCTGACTACTCTTGGCTTTTGAACTGAGTGATCACATGACTGCTGGTCGCTCGGTTCTCAGTCTGCTTTGAGCAGAGAGCAGTGACTGCCAGTCATTGCTCTCTGCTGTGCCCCTCCAGCACTCACTGGAGTGCCAGACTGTGGAGGGGGTGGGAACGGCGGGCTCAGGCTCCCAGCGATACACTGAGAGGCCAAGCCTGCTGATGATCCAGACATTGTTGGGATCCTTCAGAGCCTGGGCCAACTCTGACATCAACTGACAGAGGGCCGGAATCTGCCGACAATGGGAAGAGAGGCTAGAGACTGAAAGACTAGGCTCCTCTCAGTCATATACGAGATACTGAATATTGCTCTTTGGGTGACGTGGCCCCTTCACAGTGTAGCATAAGAAATCAGGAAGCGAATCTATTGCTTGACCATATTGTTTGCTGCCGTAGGTGCTTCAACGAGGAGACCTGTATCAGTGTGCCCGATGTGGATGGCTATGTCATGGTGTTGCAGCCCGAGGAGCCCAAGATCAGCCTGAGCGGCATTGACCATTTTGCCCGCGCAGCCTCAGAGTTTGAGAGCACAGAGGGCGTGTCCTTATTCCCGGAACTTCACATCATCAGCACCATCACCCGGGAGGTGGAGGCGGAGGGAGAAGGGGACGAGGATCCTACTGGTGAGTTCTTCTATGTGCCCGAACTCCGAAATGGGAGGAAACACTCACATTCCCTTCAGCATTCATATACACGGCTATCTTCATTGCACCCAAATCTGACCAGATTTCCTTGTTACTATAGGGAAGGATCTCACCACTGCTTTGCACATAACTGCTTGTTGTTAGTGGAGAGGCTATTGCACTGGAGGAGATGACTATTTAAGACACGGGTGTCAAAGTGGCGGCCCTCCCGCTGTTGCCAAACTACAAGTCCCATGAGGCATTGCAAGATTGACCATTACAAGCATGACTCCCAAAGGCAGAGGCATGTTGGGACTTGTAGTTTCGCAACAACTGGAGGGCCGCCAGTTTGACACCCCTGATTTAAGAAATAGGAAAGGCGAACAACGGTCTATTGTAGTCATAAGGTTGTGCTAAGCTCACTGTAGGCTAAGGACAGGGAGGGGAAATCATATATTAGCGGGTCCTTTAGTTTGAGGATAAAGTGTAAGTCGGCTACACAGTAGCTTCCCAGGGCCAGACGCCTTCCATCCAAAACTACCAGCAGCAGCAACGTACTTCTGGTGCTGAAAAATAAATTAGTTCAACGCTAATGGTTACTTAAAAAAAACCCTCTTCACGACGATAGTACATCTTATTATACACGGGGAATCCACAAATGCATCTCGTATGCCAGAATACCTCCTCTTACCATAAGTGGGGATCTGGGATCAGTTACCATTTCGGTTTGTTGTTGCGTGTATCAGTCCATCCCAAACCTATAAATATTTTGCTAGTTTTATCCGGGTGTGTGACTGTGATGTGGATGGTAGAATATTATTATTATTATACAGTATTTATAAAGCGCCAATAGTTCGCTCAGCGCTGTACATTACAAAGGGGGATAGAACATGTGACAGAACAATACCAATACAATGCAAAACATGAGGGGATTGAGGGCCCTGCTCTTTCGAGCTTACAGTCTAGGAGGGAGGGGATGGTGGCACAGGAGGAGATAGCTGTGGGGGATGGAGTGGTAGGAAGAGTGGAGGAGGTCGGCAAGTTAGCAGGGGGTGGGGTAGGCTTCCCTGAAGAGGTGGGTTTTCAGGGTGCGCCTAAAGGAGAGAAGAGTAGGTGATAATCTGATGGGTTGGGGCAGGGAGTTCTAGAGGATGGGTGACACCCTTGAGAAGTCCTGGAGGCGGGCATGGGAGGAGGAGACCAGGGAACTAGAGAGAAGGAGGTCTTGTGAGGAGCGGAGTGTGCGTGCTCTTCTGGTGCATAGACTGATGTGAATGTACCATATAATCACAGGCAGGACTGTATCAATACAGAAATCCTATAACCCCAAGTTATGCTCAGTAGCCCCAGAATTAGTAATCTTAAAGAGTATGTAAACCCAACATTACATATTCCTGATATGTGCCTGCTGTACCATGTACTTGTATGAAAAAGTATCCTTTTCTCCTTGTATTGTCCCCCCCCCCCGCACACCCATTAACTGGGAAGCTCGGTGTACTGCTGTTTTTCCTCCCCCAGCTCTCTGTGTGGGGGAAATTTAGTAACTTATTTAAAAAAAAATTACATTATAAATACCTTTCATTTCTATTTTAAACTGAATGGGTTGTTTTACAAAGTGAGGAGTTTCCATATACTTGTACAGCAAGGCTGACAAATGGTCCCAGGATACGAATATGTACATGTGATAAGAAAGATGTCAACTGGACTTTTTCCAGACATTGAGGTGGTTTTCCTTTGATTCTTCCCCTTCAGTTCAAGAGTCTTTGGTTTCGGAGGAGATCATGCATAACCTGGACACCTGTGAGGTCACTGTAGTGGGAGAAGAACTGAATCCTGACCAGGAGAGTCTCCAGTTGGATCTCACTCACCTGCAGCAGAAAGGGCTTGAGATGACCAGCTCCAACCAAGGGATCGTCATCACAGGTTAGTCAGCACTGTGTCAGATTGCCGTAAGGTGTTACTTCGGGGAGGACACCAGGGACAGGCTGGTGAGGTTATACAGGAAAGTACCGCAAATAGAATAGAAGATCTGCAAATGTATAGTAACCCATCCAGAATCATTGACATATATCCAGCTTCAGTCCCCTGAAATTTGGTTACCGTATTTTTCGCTCCATAAGACGCACCTAGGTTGTAGAGGAGAAAAACAAGAAAAAAAATATTCTGAACCAGTGGACTGCAGACATAGTACAGGGGATGACCAGAGACTGCAGACATAGTACAGGGGATGACCAGAGACTGCAGACATAGTACAGGGGATGACCAGAGACTGCAGACATAGTACAGGGGATGACCAGAGACTGCAGACATAGTACAGGGGATGACCAGAGACTGCAGACATAGTACAGGGGATGACCAGAGACTGCAGACATAGTACAGGGGATGACCAGAGACTGCGGACATAGTACAGGAGATGACCAGAGACTGCGGACACAGTACAGGAGATGACCAGAGACTGCGGACACAGTACAGGAGATGACCAGAGACTGCGGACAGTGCAGGGGATGACCAGAGACTGCGGACAGTGCAGGGGATGACCAGAGACTGCGGACAGTGCAGGGGATGGCCAGAGACTGCGGACAGTGCAGGGGATGGCCAGAGACTGCGGACCTTTAGGGAGGGAGGGGGAGTGGGTCCCTGAATTTGACAAGTACCCGCTCCCATTTCCGCGGAGTTCTCCTGTCTATACTGTGGGCACCCGACTTTGACAGCCGGGTGCTCACTGCGCATGCGCGAGAAGCGCTGCGCTTTGTGAATGGCTCGGCGTCTTTTGGGACTTGCGCATACGCAGTGGGCACCCGGCTGTCACAGATCCCGGGGCGGGAAAGCTACAGCGCTGGACCGAGGAACAGGTGAGTTCCTGCCGCAGAAAATAGCTGAGTGGCCGGCCCAGTATTCTGACACAGTGGCGGCGGAAATACCGGACCGGCCGCTTTATATTCGCTCCATAAGATGCACTGACATTTTTCCCCCTTTTTTGGGAGGGAAAAAGTGCGTCTTATGGAGCGAAAAATACGGTACTTTGCATGTTAGTCTTTGAACTGATCCTGAACAAGCCTGCAGATCTCCCAACTGGCTTTGGAAATTCCTGTGGGGTGGCTGATGTCTGTTGCCCCCGGCTCACAGCCCTTTTTGGTAAATTACAAATGATGGGAATTGTTTATCAGGCAGATCAGTACTCCTACGTTCATTATGCAGATAGTTTTCTGCAAAGTAGATCTTCTCGCTTTCAAACACTGGCTAAAATATTTTACATTGACGTTCCTCTAACATTTTCCAGCAGTTTCTGCGTGTGATAGGCTAAACATCTATATAAAAGCTAATTATTTGTCTCTTTTTCTTAAGGCTGCAAGAACTCTGTTGACCTTTTCACTGCCAGCGGGGTTTTTTTTTTTTTTTTTACACAATGTGGTGGCAGCACACTGGGATTGTGTATAAAACTGACAAGCAAACTCCTGCCTGTCAGGTGGAAGCAGTTGGACGGCATTGTTACCGCCTGATTGCTTCCACAGCCTCCTGTAACATGTGGAGGGACTTTGTGTCCCCTATGTGTTTAAAAAAAAAAAAAAAAAAGTTAAGTAAAAAAAAAATAGTTACACCCAAACACATAAAATAGTCAGAATAAAGCAGGGTGCAGCGCTAAAATGATCCGTTAAATTGTATAGACATATTGGATTCAAACATCCTCATATAAAATGCAATAAAATGAAAAAATCACATAAATCAATTGATTTATGTGATTTTTTCATTTTCATTTTATATGAGGATGTTTGAATCCAATATGTCTATACAATTTAACGGATCATTTTAGCGCTGCACCCTGCTTTATTCTGACTATTTTGGAGGTTTATATGGTGCCTTTTTATATGGTGTTCTTCCTTTTTAATTCATTTTAATTTTATAATTTTACTCCAGCGCTCACTTATCCTGTGATTTACATAAAATAAATACCCCTCCCCGAAAATATTCTGAGGCCCCACCCCCACATGTACGAACGTAAACGTATGTGTCGGGGGCGCGCCTATGAGTAAAAATGTTGATTGTGATACACCTGTTGTGCATGTCGTCGTGCACGCCAGAGTGTGCTCAATAATTTGAGCACAAGACCCCCTCCGTAACACTAAACTGATTTCCTGTAGGGGCTTTTGAAGTGTCACCTATAGAAAATATAGGGTACTGAAGTTGTTGCTGCTACAGCGCGCTTGTCCTGCTCTGAGAGCGCATCATATGACGTACTCCCAGAACGCGCCCTCCCTTGTGCCCCCAGTGATGCGCACCTGGCGATCTCTGTGATCAGCTGATCACTTGATGAGGTAAACAGGCAATCACAGCGGCTTTTTACCACGTGATCAGCTGTGGTCAATGACACCCCCCCCCCCCCCTTTCCTGACCTGCTGGGCTGCATGCTCGGATAAGGGTCTGGTATGAATTTTGGGAGGGACCCCCATGCCTTTTTTTTTTTTTTTCTTTTTTAAGTTTGGTGTGGGGCTTCCCCTCAATATCCATACCAAATCCAAAAGGCTTGGTATGGATGGAGGGGGAACCCCACTTTTTTTTATTATTTTTTAATTGCCGGCAATTCTTTCTTTTACATTCAGCTGTCAGTGGGAATCCTGCTGACAGCTGAAACATGATGCATGCTTTTCACTACTAAAATACCGCATGACTTGATAAAATAACTCATGCAGTATTTTAGTAGCCTTTTTTTAGTGAATTTACTATTTTTCAGTGCATTCTGGGCATTTGGGAGGGTCTCCTGAGGTTAACTTGTAAAAACGCTTTTAAACACAAACGTGCATAAACGCGGTAGGTAAATGCGGCTGAACTGACGTTTTTAACCTACGTTTTCTAGCAGTCAGTTTCCAGCGGTCAGAAGAGTTTTTCAAACGCCCCGTGTGCATTAATATTATTATTATTATACAGTATTTATAAAGCGCCAATAGTTCGCTCAGCGCTGTACATTACAAAGGGGGACAGAACATGTGACAGAACAATACCAATACAATGCAAAACATGAGGGGATCGAGGGCCCTGCTCTTTCGAGCTTACAATCCATGAACCCTAATTTATTGTGTTTGCCCTAAAATTCACTTTTAGTGTGTTTTTTACTGAAATTTTGCATTTCCTAGACCTTTGTGGTAATATTATGTAAAATAAAAAATTGGAACTTCCACTGTTTTATTCTCTAGGGTGTCTTTCAGGAAATATACATTTGGGGGTTTTGTGTAATCTTTAGATCTTTAAGCCTAAAATGATGTTTTAAACGTATGCAAAAAATAAATAAAAAGCAAAAACGGCTCTGGCAGCAAAAGGGTTAAATGGAGGTCTCCTCAGAAATCCACATACCGCACAGAGGAGTAAGAAACTTTTTCATGCATTGCAGGTGTTGACACCATGGCCAACTATGAGGAGGTCCTGCATCTCATCCGCTACAGAAACTGGAATACCGCCACCTTGTTTGATCGTAAATTCAAACTGGTCTGTTCTGAGCTGAATGGGCGCTACAGCAGCAACGAGTTCAAGGTGGAGGTGAGTGTGAAAGGAGAGCAGGGGCTTTATGGATTAAAGGGGCAGCTTTTTCTGCAACTACACTGTGGGGGAGGTTTACTAAAACTGGAGCACTCAAAATCTGGTGCAGCTGTGCATGGCAACCAATCAGCTTCTGACTTCAGCTTGTTCAGTTAAACTTTGGCAATAAAACCTGGAAGCCGATTGGTTTCTATGCAGAGCTGCCCGAGATTTTGCATCGGAAAACCTGGAAGCCGATTGGTTTCTTCGCAGAGCTGCCCCAGATTTTGCATCATAAAACCTGGAAGCCGATCGGTCTCTTCACAGAGCTGCCCCAGATTTTGCATCGTAAAACCTGGAAGCCGATCGGTTTCTTTGCAGAGCTGCACCAGATTTTGCATCGTAAAACCTGGAAGCCGATCGGTTTCTTCGCAGAGCTGCCCCAGATTTTGCATCATAAAACCTGGAAGCCGATCGGTCTCTTCACAGAGCTGCCCCAGATTTTGCATCGTAAAACCTGGAAGCCGATTGGTCTCTTTGCAGGGCTGCCACAGATTTTGCATCGTAAAACCTGGAAGCCGATTGGTTTCTTCGCAGAGCTGCCCCAGATTTTGCATCTTAAAACCTGGAAGCCGATTGGTTTCTTTTCAGAGCTGCCCCAGAATTTGCATCGGAAGCCGATCGGTTTCTTTGCAGAGCTGCCTCAAATTTTTCATCGTAAAACCTGGAAGCCGATCGGTTTCTTTGCAGAGCTGCCCCAGATTTTGCATCGTAAAACCTGGAAGCCGATCGGTTTCTTTGCAGAGCTGCCCCAGATTTTGCATCGTGCGGTTTTAGTAAATAACCCCCTATATGTCCACCTAAACCTAACAGGTACCATAACATACGTATATGAAATCTGTGCAGGCCACTTGAGTTCCCACCCAACATACTGGCCAAAGCATGTGTCTGTGGATCTGCCTTTGTGCACGCGGGACGTTCATGCTGGTACAGAAAGGGGTCTTCCCTAATTGTGCCCCCAGAAGGTTGAAAGTATACAATTGTCTAAAATGTCTGTATGCTGTAGCCTGAAAACCCTGGAACTCCGTCATTTGGAAGGGGGGGGTCATACTTTTAGGGCCGGTTCACATTATATGCGTTTCTGTTGCTTTTTTTCTGCAACTAAAACACATAGAAAGTAGATGATCTGGTTTTCAGTATCATAGTTCACATCAGTGCTTGCAGTTCCAGTGCGTTCCGGTTGCAGAAACAAAAGTAGAACAGGCTGCATATTTTTCTGCACAGAACTGTACTGGAATGCGGTGGAACGCACCAAAACGCATCAAGAACGCACATGTCCCTATTTAAATTGAAGAAAAAGGTAGGGGGAAAAAATGAACTGGAATGCATAAAAACGCACTGGGACGCGTCAAAAACGCGCCTGCGGAAATTTTTTCGGAACGCATCTGGACTGCGTTAATGTAGTGTGAACCGGCCCCAAGTCATATTGTGTAGAATTGTAAGGTGGAAGGTTGGCCATTGTGTGAATGGCATCAAGGGGGCAGATACAAGCTGCCTGGGAAGAGAAGCTTGACCCTCGCTTGCCATTGGCAGCTTCCTGTGGGATTTGACACAAATGGAGGAGCTCACACTTTGGTGAATGGCGCTGTACCGCCCCCTGTGGGTGACTGATAGGGAAACCTCCCAGAAGAGTTCTTCCAGAGATTCTGTTGAAATGGTATGAACATATTTTGACATCTCATCCGTCAGCCCGGTGTGAGGCCACCACACTCATTTTTGGAGAGCTGTTTGTCCAAAAGCAAGCTGTAGCTTTTTGTGCTGCGACTGAGCCCAGTTTTACCTTCTACTCAGGGCTTGTTTACAGTAGTGGTTAGGAGGCAGTAAAACCATGCAATTGAGGCATGGTTTTACCACTCTCTTTTTAGCTGCAAAGGGGTGTGTACGTATACTTTGGCCGCATTGCTCTGCATCGCAGTGATCCCTGCTGTTACATTCAGTGGGCATTACCGAACGTGAGCCCAATTCATGTGAAGGGGGGTGCCCCACAAACCGCAGGATTCAAATGGGGTTAACGCAGATGGTGAGGAGGCGGTCCACCTCCTCACTGCCTGCCTGCTATGTGCTTTCTGAAGAGTGTAAACTGAGTGCATTTTGGTGATTTTAGAAGATATAAAGCAGTGAAGTTGTTGCTCGAGTTTGTTATATATTATAACACTGGAATATTTCTCCTAATTCAGGTTAATGTGATCCACACAGCCAGCCCTGCTGAGGCCCCCAATCACATAGCATTTCAGCCCCAGTTTGTCCACAATGCGCATCACTCCTTCGAGGATCTCTCCGGGCACAATCTGATCAATCCACACCCGACATCAGGTACTGCTGCGGTACAGTATGACATGACAGGCCCTATGGATCCATAATACGGGGCATAGTATATCATTTGTTGTGATGAAATCTGGGGAAAAAATGGCATGGCAGTGCCGGTATGCATGAATTTGTTGGTGGTCACGTGATGTTTTATCCCTTCTCTGCTTTAAAGCTTAAGTCTTTGATTCTGTGTTTTCTTGCAGAGAAAATTCTTTTTTTTTTTTTAACTCCCATATTCATTGGTATAAGGTTGTTTGTGCACACAGAGCCTGACAACCGCAAACAAACATGAATCTGTGTGTTCTGAGCGGGAAACTGGAGCTTGCTTACAGCTCCCTCTGCTGGTATCACAGTGTGACCATTGATATGACATAGATTGTGTACCGCGATATCCAACATGTCCAATGTCAGGGAGCGGATCAGTCGTTACCTTAATCATACAGTACAGGACACAGGCTTGATATTCATGGTACTTGGGTTATAGGCTGGTGCCTTCAACACTGGCAAAACTTTTGAGGACTCGCGCCTGGTTGTCCCCTCCATAATCCTACCCAACTCTTGAGAGTCCTCAGGTTTGTGCTAGTGTCCTAAGGTGATGGACCTCTTGTCCTTTTTGGAGAATTTCTATACACACAGTATTGCTGTATTCTCTCAGGCTGCCTTTTTGTACTGTGACACATAATGATGGCCTGGGGAGGGAAGGAGCCACTGACCTCAGAGCAGTCACACATGTTATACTTCTCATCCTGCTTTCTCTCCTGCAGTTGTTCCCAGCGCAGCCACCATCGTCATCGTGGTCTGTGTGAGCTTTCTAGTCTTCATGATCATCCTTGGTGTGTTTCGTATCCGTGCCGCTCACCAGCGCACCATGAGGGACCAAGAAAGTGGCAAAGAAAATGAGATGGACTGGGATGACTCGGCCCTCACCATCACCGTCAACCCCATGGAGGTCAGTGAAACACTTAGCTTTCTCCCTCATCAGTGCAGATGTAGACAGGTTTCATAGCCATCTGAGCCACATCTTGATCGAGCTGTGCTTATTGGTTTTGCTGAAAACCGTGTAATGGATATTAAAACTCGTGGCAGAATCCAATCTTTGAGTCCTGGTGAACGGATATTTGCCGACACCTGCCGATCATCGGACAGGAGAAAGAACAGAGCTCTGCCTATGTAAACAGGCAGAGCTCTCTTCTGACAGGTGGGAAAGTGAAGGATCCTGTGTCCCTGCAAAGCTGGGAACATGATCCTTCACTTCCCCTAGTACAAGCACCACCTAGTGTACACCAAGCACATAGCTAGGCACACATGGATGTGTAACCTCTTGATCACTCTGGATGTTAACCCCTTCCCAACCAGTGTCATTAGTACAGTGATCAGTACACTGATCACTGTATTAGTGTCACTGGTTCCCACAAAGTGTCAGTGTGAAAATGTCCTCTGCAGTATTGCACTCCCGATATAAGTCGCTGCTCGCCACCATTACTAGTATAAAAAATAATTCCGGTATGTCCCATGGTTTGTAGACGCAATAACTTTTGCCCAAACCAATCTACATTTATTGTGATTTTTCTTTTTTAACCAAAATATGTAGCAGAATACATTTTGGCCTATATTTATAAAGAAATTTGGTTTTTACATTTTTTTTTTTTTTTTTTTTTTAAATTCGATTTGTTCTATAGTAAAAAATAAAAAATATTGTTTTGTGTTTTTTTTCCCCAAAATTGTCGATCTTTTTTTGTTTATGATGCAAAAAGTAAAAACCGCAGAGGTGATCAAATACCACCAAAGCTCTATTTGTGGGGGGAAAACAAGGCACGACCGTGCAACTGCCGTATTGCAGCGCCGTATCGCAAAACGTGGCCTTGTCAGGAAGGGCAGGTGGATCTTCCGGAGGGTGAGTGGTTAAAGGCCCCTCTACACTTGCCTTGTCCCAATTACACATACTAATTTAATAATCCGATTCTTGCCAATTATTCTAAAACCTTTTTCATTCGTAAGAGCGCATACTTGTGTCGAGACCAGGGGCGGACTGACAACTCATGGGGCCCCTGGGCAATAGGGGATCATGGGGCTCCTGTATCCTTGCCCAAACTCAAAAAGGCCTATGGAAAAGGTACCAGGGGCATCTCATGGGGCCCTCTACTGACCCCGGGCCCTCGGGCAGCGCCCGAGTTTCCAAATGGTCAGTCTGCCCCTGGTAGAGACTGTTGATGTCAATGACCTCATGTCCCTCTTGTACTCCGTTATCATTGGGAAGGGAAGCAATCTGTCTCCCTACTTGAGAGGTTTCCCATCTCTTCCAGTCCTAACAGTAAGTGAGGAATATCTTTCGTAAAGGGGACACTAAAATACGAAAAAAACAAAACAGATTTTGGCTGGTGTTGAACAATCATGGCTGCTTCCATTGTTAATGGGACTCCGAGAGCTCTGGTGTCTGTAGAATGAGGATGTCACTGCTACTTCCTTTACAAGGTGATGACTGGTGAGGACATTTGGTGCCCACAGAGTGGATCTGTGTCCTTGTTGACTGTTGAGGGGTATGCTGAAATTTTTTTTTTTGCTCAGAGTTTAACTCTTTTGCAGCTTATTATTATTATTATAAAGGATTTATGGCGCCAACAGTTTGCTCAGCACTTTGCAATATAATGGGAGACAATACATTTCAATACAAGAGGGCTAGGAGGGCCTGATCCTGGGAGCTTACAATTATTTACAGGTGCTTTAAAAGCTGGAGTTTAGTCTTTTGTGTTTATGCATTTTGTGGTTCTTCATGAAGGTTTTGGAGGGTGTTGAGTCCAGCCAGCGGCAGGGCAGAGGAATGACAGCCTGTGGTAGGCACACATTTACCCAACACATATCGAATGGCAGTAGCTCTGCAGGGAGAAATGTTGGAGCTGCTTCCGGCAGCTCCAACATTTTAGTTGATTTCTCTTGCAGTGGGGTCACTTTAACCACTTCCATTTCGGATGCTTTTACCCCTTTCATGGCCAGGCCTTTTTTGCTATTCGGCAGTGCGCTACTTTAACTGGTAATTGTGCAGTCATGTAACACTGTACCCAAATTAAATTTCTATCCTTTCTTTCACACAAAGAGAGCTTTCTTCTGGTGGTATTTGATCACCACTGGATTTATTTTTTCAATACAAATGAAAAAAGACCAAAAATGAAAACAAAAAACTGTATTTTTTTTACTTTCAGTTATAAAACATATCCGGCATGTGTGTGCTCTATACCCGGAAGCAGGCGGCAATGTACCAGTACAGCCCGTCCGCAGTCCTTTAGGCGGTTAAACCTTCATCACTGGATGAGCCCTCCTCTACCTCACACCTCCAAGTGCACTTCGCATCATCATTGCACGGTTGGAGAAGTTGGGGCCCCAGGAAGAACTATGAAGGGCCACCATTTGAATGTGTTCTTACATGTTTTGTTTTGTTCTCCACTGCAGACCTATGAGGACCAGCACAGCAGTGAGGAGGAAGAGGAGGACGATGATGATGAAGAGAGCGAGGATGGAGAAGATGATGACATCACCAGCGCCGAATCAGAAAGCAGCGAGGAAGAGGAGGGAGAACAAGAGGAAGACCAGCAGAATGTCAACCGGCAGCAGCAGCTGGAGTGGGACGACTCCACTCTGACCTATTGATCTCCGCTGCCGTCATTTCCGCCCAGTCACCACAGCACACGCCCCCCCCTCTCTTCCCGCAGGCGCACCGTGTACAAAGTCATTCCAGACACATCCCACCTGCCTCACGGAACAACCATGCTTCCTCTCTTCTGCCTGCTGAGTGGCTGGGGTCATCATCGCTCAGTGTTCCAATCCATTCTGCAATGACCATGTCCTCTCCGAGGGACACTGCTCTTTCTGGACCACAACTGTCATTCCTTATCTGTTTTCTGAAAAATGCAAAAATTTACTGACGGGGCACAGGGACTCCACAAAGCCTGGTGATTTTATTGTTTGTTTTTTTTTTTTGTTCTCCACCCAAAGTACTGCATGGTCCAATAATGACAACATCCTCTGATACAGAAAATATAAGAACCCCTTTAACTGTCTGAGGTGCCAGTCTCCGCCTTTGGCCTTCACTGCTTGGCATCTTTGCCGGTGGCTCCGCCGATGGTGAAAGGGGGCTTGTAGAAGACTAACTTTTTAATATTTTTTGTAAATATGTTGAAATCAATGTAATTATGTCCATGTTGGTGGTGTAAAGGGGTTTGGAGTCATGAAATGCAGGTTGGCACTTGTGACAGCCTGGCACAGCCTCAGTGAGGTGATATTTTTTTGTTTTTTTTTATTTTCCCAAGGCTGGCAGAGGTCTGCAGGAGACTGTGAGGCGGCTTGTTGTCTGCTCACTGCCCAGTGATTCTCCTTGGTTTCTGTTGGCTCGGTACGAATGACTGCCTAGCTAGAGAGTACAGAGCTGGAGTAACTCCTGATGACTTCCGGGGCATCGCACTGCCTCATATGTACAGCACACGAGACCTCCATGGGACAAGGCGGCAGCCAGCTCCACGTCCCTTGCTTTTCTTAATGTCACTTTTCTGCAGAGCAGTAAAGATATAGACGTATGGGTACTTCCAGGCCCCCAGTGGGGGAGTTTTATTATTCTGTGGGCGGGAGGCATTGGTAACGATGTGAGGTTTAGTCGCCCTCGTTGGTTTAGTCGCCCTCTGCCTCGTGTAGCTGGGCGATAATATTGTTTACAGGAAAGTTTCCGATTTTTTTTGTTTTTTCTTTCTTTTTTTAAGCGCATGGGTTTGTTCGATAAAATGGCTCACAGAACCCCCCCAACGGCAAGCCTGCTTCACTGATCAGATTCAGAATCAGCGGCTTCAGTGGGAACTGTGCGCCTTTTGTATCAGAGTGTGCGCTTAAAGAGAGCAGGCGAGGAAAACATGGCGAGAGTTTGAGCGGGGCTGTCCCGGGGGTAGCGGCATAAACTGTTTATTGGTTTACTGGTGGCTGGGTAGGTGCCCGCCGCCACAGGGAATGTAGTAAGTGCTTAGTAACTGTTATTCACTGTATTCTGGGTGTAGGTAGCCATTGGCTTTCCAGCCGGCGTAGGATCCCAGCAAGCCCTGGAAGGTGTATATACACAGCGGCTGGAGAGCCATGCACTTCCTACCTCTGGAAGAATCCCTTCTTTTGTGGAAGGATTGTTAGGTATTAAATATTGACCTATTGGTAAATCATCTCTGAAACACTAAGAGACCACGGCCACCGAACCAAACCTCACCGTTGTTCGTCATAAAGCCAAGCTCTCATTGGAAACCTGAAGATCTGCCCGTTTCCTTTCCAGCAACCAGGTTCTCTTGGCTCTGCCGGGTTGCTCGGGGCAACGACAGCAGGTCACATGACCCAGATATAGTTGTAATTGTATATATATCTATATATCTTTGTGCAGGAGAAGCGTTCAAATTGGGCAAACTGGCTTCCATGACGTGTGATCGGAAGAGTACAGATATGAAAGTTACGGATTACACGGCTGATAACATTCGATTACGGATTACGCGGCTGATAACGTTCGATTACGGATTACACGGCTGATAATGTTCGATTACGGATTACGCGGCTGATAACGTTCGATTACGGATTACACGGCTGATAACGTTCGATTACGGATCACACGGCTGATAACGTTCGATGACGGATTACACGGCTGATAACGGTCGATTACAGATCACACGGCTGATAATGTTCGATGACTGATTACACGGCTGATAACATTCGATTACAGATCACACGGCTGATAACGGTCGATTACAGATCCCACGGATGATATTTGATGACCAATCGCAGGGAAGTTTGTAGCTGTGGAACACTAACAGGCGTTCGTTATTAGTACACTAAAGGATCGATGAGCTGACACCCAGAGAGGCCTATTCACTACATTGTTGGGAATGAGTTCCTGAGCGCCGCCGCTCCTCGCGATATATTTATAGAGACCTATCAATGTCACGGTTGATGTTTCGCGGTGAAATATTGATTTGTACATATTTGAATGCTGCTAGGCGTCTCTGTTTTGCAACAACTGTTAAGTCTTTGGTTCTGTGGCCTGGTGAAGGTAGTTGGGGTGTAAATGGAGGTTTCTAGGTGAAAGGACTTGACGCATTTTGCTGTCCGGACGTTGTTTTGTGATTGGTAAGTTGAAGGTGTCCTTTGTTGGAAAGGTAAGAGGATCTCGGGGGGAGAAACGTGACTTGTCTGCTCAGCGGAGGCAGCTTTTTGGTTTAATAGATACCAGCGACATCACCTGCACACACAAATATTCCATCAGTCTGAAAAAAAAAAAACCAAAAAAACTGCCTCCGCTGCGTAAACTTTTCTTTTTTTATTTTCTTGAGCAGGATTTTAAGATGTCAATCACTACAATTGGTTGTGCAATGACCAGATGTAACCAGCAGGGGTCAGCATGGTACAGGCTTCCGAGTCTCCATCTTGCACAGTCGGGAGGACTGCAGGCTTGGCTGGCTGTTTTCTGTTTTGTTTACCATAAGTGTAAATTCTTAGATTTTTACGTAAGATAAAAATGGGGGGGGGGGGGGGAGGGGCAGGGATTGTTTTAATGACTTCTGTGATAACGTGATACACATAACTGCTAGCTCTTGAATAACCGGAGGAGATTTGATCTTCTGACCTCCAGTCGTCCTGTGTTTTTGTTGTGTAGATCTGTACATCCATTTTAATCTCACCGTAGCTGCTGTACGTAGACTTTAAAACTTTATGGGGCAAAAAAAATAAAAAATATGGCGACCTGTAACACGACTGCTAAAGGCATTCTAAACTTTCTGATGCTGTATGTAGGCGCGCATTGGATGTAACTTTCAGATTTGTATATTGGTGATAGGTCAGTTTGAACAGTCTATAAGCTACAATAAATTTCTGGATCTAAGTTCCCGGGATGTCTTGCTTCTTCATTGCAGCGTCTGAGTATTTGTTTTTTTTTCGTTGGTGGACGACCACTTTATTTCACATTTATTGGTATAAATGGCAAACACCAGACTTATGACTGATATATATTTGTGTATGTCTAGGACCCTGGTACCCATCCTGCAGCCCTTTGGTATATGATGTGTGGCCCTCAGCAGTCTGTAGTGGGAACATTGATTGGGGTAATAGCATTGATCTCTGCCAGCCTCATGTAACATGTTCCCAGCTCTGTAAAGTCTTCTGCAGCCATCCCCCGCCAATGTATCCTGTCCTCACTCTCTGCCCCTCATTTCTATTAGGTCTGACAGTCCGCTCAAGCATTAAATTATGTGGGGCCCTTAGGTGATGTCAGGGGCCGCATTTAAGGCCGACTGTAGCTCATAAAGTGACAACTACTGTTTTAGAACATTCACACAGTCTTTGTTCCTGAATATTCGTTCCAGTTTGCAGCACTGCACAAAAAGCACACCTAACACTGACGGGGTGAGAAATCTGAACCGCTTCCCAGGAATGAGATCAGCTCCAGCCTGTAAGGCTCCACCACAAAGCCACCTTCTGGCGCATTTTACCCCGTCCACTGGACACACACACACCTGGGGACACACCTGGACACACACACACACCTGGACACACACACACACACACACACACACACACACACACCTGGACACACACACACACCTGGACACACACACACACCTGGACACACACACACACACACACACACACCTGGACACACATACACACACACACCTGGACACACACACACACACACACACACCTGGACACACACACACACACCTGGAGACACACACACACACACCTGGACACACACACACACACACACACCTGGACACACACACACACACACACACCTGGACACACACACACACACACACACACCTGGACACACACACACCTGGACACACATACACACACACACACCTGGACACACATACACACACACACACACACACCTGGACACACACACACACCTGGACACACACACACCTGGACACACACACACCTGGACACACACCCGGACACCCACACACCTGGACACGCACCCACACACACCTGGACACGCACACACCTGGACACGCGCACACACACATACCTGGACGCCCCCACCTGGACGCCCCCACCTGGACACACCCACCCACTTGGACACACCCACACACACCTGGACACACCCACACCTGGACACACACACACCTGGACACACCCACCTCGACACACACCCACCTCGACACACACACACCTGGACACACACACACCTGGACACACCCACACACACACCTGAACACACCCACACACACACCTGGACACACACACCCGGACACACCCACACACACCCACCTCGACACACACACCCGGACACACCCACACACACCTGGACACACCCAGACACCCACACACCCGGACACCCACACACCCACACCTGGACATGCACACACACACATACCTGGACGCACCCAGCTGGACGCACCCACCCACCTGGACACACCTGGACACGCACACACACCTGGACACACACACCTCGACACACCCACACACCTCGACACACCCACACACCTCGAAACACACCTGGACACACCCACACACACCTGGACACACCCACCTGGATACCCCCACACACACACCTGGACACCCCCGCACACCTGGACACCCCCACACACCTGGACACCCCCCCCCCCCCTTATTCCTATATGGTGGCAGGTCAGGAGAGTGGAGTCCTTTTCATCTCCATTACCCACCCCTCAGGTTGGACTGCTTTGGTCATCTTGACAGTTTAAGACTGAGTGTGTTTTTACTTTGGAGTCCATTGCGGGCCTCAGATCCGATTTTCTTTAATCCTTTTGAAGAGGTTGGCAAAGGATTAGAATCTGTTAGGATTTTATTAAAGTTTCTATCCCTACCACAGAAATTCACTGATAAGGAATGCAAAATGTTACAGTATTGGGCCCAGGACAGGAAGTAATGGGCCATGTGCTATGATGACAACTCGGGGGTTTTCCCAACCATCTTAAGACTTCATTTGACTGCCTGTTGTGTCACCGGCAAAGTAAGTGAAGGGAAAAATCCCAACTGACTTGCTTGTTGTCTCCTCTCCCCCCAGCCCTTTCAGATGGGGCAGACCCGTTTAGTGGATCCACTTGCTCAGCAGGGACCTCTCTTGTCATCCACTTGCACAGCAAGGATCAGCAGTCGGTGCCTGCTCCAGTGCTGCAAAGCAGACACATAGCAGCTCGCTCTCCGCCGTAGGCAGGCGGATGAAAACGAACTGCCTATCCATTTCCATCCGACAGATAGCATTGGATCCCCATCTAGAAGAAAAAAAAAGAATTGGATCCCCATCTGTCTCTTTTTTTGTGTATTGGATGTAGGCAGCTGTAAATGGACAAATGTCCATTCACACGGAGCTCCATAGAGGAGAATGAACGTTCCAGTTGGGTCCACCTGGAAAAGGGAGAGATGGATCCAATTGGAGGATCCATGGGAAAGAGGATTATTAGCTCTTCCAGAACCCTTAAGGCCTAACCATGCTTGATGTCAGAGGCAGCACTGCATTTTATTATCCAAGGCCGGCTGCATTGGTGTTCACTCTGCAGGAAGTCCAGAGCTTCACAGCAATGGAAATCATTTATCTCTTGCATACTAAATATCAATTTGGAACAACGGTCTTCTTCTCAAATGATTATCAGTACATTACCGGGCCTCAGCGTTTCACCCCTCGATTCAGTCTTTGTCGTCTCCTTCCAGCTTCTATAGTGAAATGGCAGAGGACTTACCTGTACAAGTGATCCGAAATGACCTACAGCAGTCCGCATCCATTTATAGTGGTCAGACCGAAGACAATGCGATTAGTGGCTAATAGTGAGAGTTTTACCTGATTACATCCTTTGAAATATCTTAGACTTGCATATGAAACGTTGCAGCCACAATATCTTTAGTATCTTGGTTGTGAGGAAATCCCCCAAGCAGACAGAGTACTAAAAGTTTCCTCTTCAGAATTTCCAAAGAAACAATCATTTTGGCAATTGTTATATAAAGGGGGGGGGAGTGAAAATAGTCTACACCCAAACAATACTAATAGATCACAGAATGCCAGACAAAAGATGTGTATTACATATAACAAAATATATATTTTATTAGAGGATGTATGTTTGAACAATATCTGACATCTAAGGCATGGGAGTCGGTATTCTATTGTTAGTGTTTTATAGAACTCATTGTCACACATTTTTCCTATGTATCTGGTATACGCTCATTTCCATTTGTCTCACTGACAGATGTTTCAGTTTCTTTGGGAATTCTGCAGAGAGGCATATTTTATTACTCAGCTTGTAGAATTCCTCACAACCAAGATAGTGGAAATATTCGGGATGCCAACAGACGTCAACTATCCCGAGATACACAGTATTTGTGGTATATTAAAAGTGTTCAGAATTCCACATTTTGCCAAATGAAGGCACCCGATTTACAAAATCTACATTGGAGTCTGTAAAGTACTGTCCATCCAATCAGTGGATGATGTCGAATCTTCCTCCACCCCCTTCCCTGGTATGGAGCTGGAGGAAGCATTCATGTACAAGTACAGTGACATCGTTGAGATTTGGGGGGGTGCATGCTCACCGTGGTTGATGATATACCCTAAACATGGTTGTAACATTCGCACGGTTAACAATGTGCAATTACCTTTTTATTTCCTTTTCATTGAAAGTGATAATTTTTTTTCTTTTTATAAAAGATTCCTATTCTAATAGCCAAAATTGACCTAAGATTTTTTTGTAATAATTATTACCGAGATGCCATTAGCCTCTTTTTTTTTTTATTAAAGTACCATATTAAAAAAATATTGACTTTATAATGTAAGCAATCACAAATCCAAGACTTGGTGTTCTGAATGCTACCTGGCCGTTTAGCTCACCCCTGCAAAATGCTGCTCTCCCACCAGAATGGAATCACTGCAAAAGGTCTTCTTTTTAGGAGTGATGTTGGTCTGGGGGCTGTAGGGGGCAGTAAAGATCTCGGCTCACATTCTGTGACCTGCACAGGCGGGGACTCTTCTAGAGGACATTGTTTTGCTGTTTTTCCTGCATACAAATGTTCTCTGATAACGTCTTCTGACTGTTTTTAGAAATGTCATTGTGTGGGTGGGCTACAGTGGATGAACAATAAAGGGTATAAAGATAAGGAAGTTTAAAATGATATCTGCAAATCTGTCAGTTGTCACTAATAAGAGAGAGGAATAGCAGGGCTCCTAACTCACAACCCCTCCCCCCCTTAAATTGTAAGAAATCAAATTACTCACAGAATGGGTCCCATGAAGATCAGGGTCCTTCATCTCAGCCCTATGAACCTGCTCAGCTTGTTCCATCAGCCATGAAAACACAGGCTTCCTGCCCCAGCACAGGCCTGTTCATACCAACAAACTGCCACTTCTACTGAACATTGTAGATTGTAACCCCTTCCCGTGGGCGCCTCCCGGCCCTTCAAGAGTTTCAGAAGACGGGGTGGGGTTTAGGGATCATGTGACCACCGTGATGCGTCATCATGGCGGTCATATGATCGGAAAGGTCCTGATCGAAAAAGCAGACTGGGACCTTTCCATGAGTACTGTACATGTGTGCTGGGAGCGCGCTCTCAGCACATTTTTTGTTAATTGCACACAAATGGGAGGACGCACATTTGTGTGTGCGGCCGGCGTGAAGAGGTTAAACTAAGGCAATACAACTACCTGAATGAAAGCGGAACTTTACTCATTGCTAAACATTTAACAAGAAAAAAAAAGCTAAGAGCAAACATTAATAATTATGCTACCAAAAAGTGTGTGCTGTAAATTGCCTCCAGGTTTCTTCTTGCTGGAGGTGGCCATTTTGCTGAAGCCCTGAGCAGCAGCATATCTTTAGGCCGTCGGCAGCTTGGCCTCTACCAATTTGGCCGGAAAAGAGAGAGCAACTGAGCATGTGCAGAGCAGGATGAGACGGTGTATTACTGCATTTTAAACAGTACAGGCATTTATTTTTAAAGTTTTACATGCAAAAGGATCCAGCCTGACGTGATCTAGTAGGACTTCATTTTCCGACTAAAGTTCCATTTTAAGCTGCTCATTTTCTCCCATC
Organism: Staurois parvus; assembly: GCF_062004578.1. Lineage (NCBI taxonomy): Eukaryota > Metazoa > Chordata > Amphibia > Anura > Ranidae > Staurois > Staurois parvus. The sequence goes on from NW_028319627.1 coordinate 270,558, forward strand.
CTAGTGAGCCGTGTACCAAAAATCAAACGGACCGCACATCGATAAGTATATAATCCTGTCTATAGGTTTCAATCATTTAACATACAGCATAAATTGCCTTTACCCCTCGCCCTTCAGAGGATTTACACCCCCCCCTCTGACCAGGCCATTGTTACGGCGCTGCGTTACTTTAACAGTTGTGCGGTCATGCAACGCTACACCCAAATGATATTTACGTCGTCCTTTACCATGAATTGTGCTTTCTTTCTGTGGTGTATGTTTTTGTGTGCTATACAAAAAAATAAACAAAGACTGACAATTTTGAGAAAAAAAAAAAACCTATTATTTACTTTTTGCTATTAAACGTGTCCAGTAAAAATTTTTAAATCAAATTGAGGCCAAAATGTATTCTGCTCCGTGTCTTTGCTTAAAAAAAAAAAAAATCCCCAATACGTGTAATTTAATTGGTTTACGTGAAAGTTATAGTGTTTACAAATGGCGGTATGGATACTGGGATTTTTTTATTTTACACTAGTAATAGCGGCGATAAGCGACCTATAGCAGGACTGCGGCGGCCATTCTGACACTGGGGAGGAAACTGGCTTGGTGTCACTAACATCCCCCAGTAACATCAATACACTGATCAGTGCAAAAAAACTAAAAGAAAAGTACTGACACTGTACTAATGGCACTGGGCAGGAAGGGGTTAACATGAGGGGGGGGGGGGGGGGGAGCAATCAAAGGGTTAACTGTGTGCAGGGAGTGTTTTAAGAGGGGGCTTCACTGTAAGCACACTGCTTCGGATGGCTGTGCTGAGTTGACAGGGAAGAGAACTGTTCGTAAACAAAAAACAGTGGAAGAACCTCGATAATCACTGGGCACTGATGAGTAATCCCCGGCCGGGACCCGGTGATTGACAGCCACGCCCCCTGCATGGCTCAAGGACGCCCCCTACCTGGAAATGCGAAATCACACACGTACATGATACTGCGCACCTGTGCCGCCCTGTAGCAGTATTTCAGTATTTCTGCTATAGGGCGGTCGGGAGGCGGTTAATAAAGTCCCAAATAGTGAAACAAGTGCTCAACTTAATTGAAGTGCTTCATTTCTTCCATCAGATCAAAGTGCTCCACAAGGTGCCTCCCATGGGGGAGGGGAAGGGGGAAGAGGTCTTGTATTTCTATACCCCACACATAGGTCCTGCTTTATACTCTTCTACCTGCCATAATCCTTCATGTGCACAACACTCACCCAGAAATCCTGCAATGATGGTTGACCAAAAACAATGCCGGTCTACATTCTGCTTCCATCATCACCTCTTATCCCAGCTTGCCGATTGCATAATGATAGGATGCTGCCCCTCCCCCAGCCCCGCTCTATATAAGCTATGTACATCACAGTGATGAGGTCACCACTACCTTTACTAGGTAAAGGTATCTGGGTTTTGCAAATGCACACAAAGTGGATTTATATTCGTGAGTAATTTTTTTTCAGCTTTATCACCATGACCATAAAGCGATATCTCAAACAACTCCAATCAGGTTCACAGCGAAGGTGAAAAAGGTCAGGTAATAGTAGAAGGTGAATTGAATCCTTCACTTAGAAGGCTGTCACAGGGTGTGAACATAAAGCCCACTGGTCCTGCCACAGGCCTGTCCTTGCACCATCACACACATGGGTATGTCATGACTCCTACAAAGTCCCTCCCCCGCACCCTCAGAGCTTCCAGGGTACAGGGTTCCACCTAAAGCAGTATTAAACCCTCAGCATTTTCTAGTTTTAATACACTGAGCACAATAAAATAAACATTCCCCAGAAAAAAAATATTTAAAAGTCTTACCTGAACACTTGCAGTTTACAACTATCTGTGCTAGTGGCTCCTGCTCTCCCGGTGCTGCTTCCCTGAACGTTCTGGTCCACAAAAGGGAAGAGTTAACAGTAGACAGTGTCGTCCTCCAGGTTGTTCGCTATGAGAAGGTGAGTGTCTTGCCATCCTAGGCTACAGGTGTAGTTTCTACTGATGCACACAGTGTAAGGAGACAACTCTGGTCTCTGCATGCAAGGGTGGCTCCATCAGATGCTGCAATAGAAAGGAGCCACCCTGACACAGGATGCCTGGGCCCAGCGATCATAGCATCAGCTGAAGCATTAGAACATAGGCAAGCCTAAAAGAAGCTGCATAGTAAGTGACTAATGCTCAAACACTATCAGCAGCTGATTTATGGTGATATTAAACCCTCACTTTTATTCCTGTTCTAGTTCTTTCATTCACCCTCAGTGGAGATGGAGGATAGTTCTTGATGAGGGGGGGTTTACTTTAAGATGCTGCACGGTATAACACAGTTGTAAGGCAGCACCCTCTGGAGTAAAGCGGAACTCCGTAGTGAGAAAAATCATCTGGCGCACCTCTCTCCTCTATGTTCCTAACACCCATCCCATGCCTCTCCTGACCACCAAACCCACAAACCACCAGTCCATCCACACACAGTGTACAACATTTATTAACATAATTACACAGGGAATTGTTTATTGCAACAGTTGCTTCCATAAAAAGCCTTCTCGTCCAGACAATTTAAAAAGCAGAAAATGACGACGACAGGTCCTTAGACATTGAATCAGTGCAAGATCCGAATTCCCAGAGTCCTCCAGACTGACCAACAGTGCAACAAACTCGGACGTAAAGGCCTACTCTGCTCAGTAACGGATAGATGGTTTTGTGTTGGCTGTCAGCACGCTGAATCACATGCCCGCTTTTTAGAGTTCTTGGGCCATTGTTTGGCAAGATCCCGTGACCTGCCAAAATTTACACTACCACGTAAATGCCACGGCCAGTGCCAGAGAGACAAGATGGTGGGGGCAGAAACCAATGCTGGGAGATCTCCCCTCTGGACTCTCAAGAGATGAGAAGCCATTAGGTGAGGCAATGCAACAGAGCCCACCCAACCCTACAATATCAGTTCAGGGTGGAATATTAAAACAGTCCCAGTGCTGAAATGTAGACAAATACAGGCTGTGCAATGAGTGCCAACTCCGGATCAGACACCGAGTAGCACTGAAGAGTCCCATTGCCTGATCTAATGATAGATAGTTTGACACAGACATCCAGTGCTGATGGACTACAACTCCCAGCATAGAACATGGCAAGGGCAGCATCACAAGCAGTTGTCCGCTAAAACAGCTGAGACCTCTAAATGGCAAACAGCAACCTAGAGCAGCCAACATGCGATGCGGCAGATGGAATTGCAGAGTCGCTCCCCAAAGTTCGATGCTCACATGCCAAGACAGCTTGTGGCTTTGCGGTGGACACAGTGGGGCCCCGGGGCCGAAGGGCCTCTAGACTGCACAGCATTGAAATGATTTGTGTTCCTCTATAGACAACAGAGAGCCCATGCTCAGCGTCAATATGAATGATTCCCCGAGCTCGGCTTGTGTAGACTCCATTGATTCCCATCCGACGTGGCGGAAGATTTCACGAGGAACGTCTATGTAGAATGTTTTCATCAAGTGATCCCCTTTGAGTGCTTTGTCAAGTGATCGATGGGGCCCGCAGCTCCTGAACCTTGTATTAAAAATCCAACCAATAGCCACGCCTCCTCCTACTGTCTGTTATCTTTGGACACAGTATGTGCAAACCAGTTCACTTTGGTCTTCCAGCTTTCCCGCAGCGCTCATTGAACTTCACCCGGAAATGTTTCAGTGCTTCATCGTCACTTTTTCCCAAAGCTAGAGAGTCCTGTGTGAGAAAAAGAGAAGAGAGGATGAAATCACTGAACTGCCATTTACATCCAGGGTTAGCTCTGGTTCATCTCTGTGTGCTCAGGTTTTCCCTGGAGTTCCTCTTTGACATTTGTGTATTTTTAATCTGTAAAATGTAAAGGATTGTTGCTTTTGTTCGGTCAGTCTTGTGATCCCCACAGCCAGACAGGTGAACCCCTACTTCCTACTTCACAGTTTTCTGGGTCGACTCTGCTCCCATCCCACTCACAGGGCAATGAATGGTCATCACACGGTTGATTATTCAATGAGAATGTGGGTGACATGGGAGCTGAACCAACGAAATAGTAGAGTCATCTTACTGGCTGCACAGTGAATCACAAGAATGGCTTAACAAAAAAGAACAGTGTTCACTTTTGGCTTCCAGCTTTCCCGCAACGCCTCTTTAAACTTCACTCAGAAATGTTTCGGTGCTTCATCGTCGGAGGGGCAGAGAGAGAGAGAGAAAAGAGGGCAAAGAGAGAGAGGGAGGGGGGAGAGAGGGTGAGGGGGGAGAGAGGGCGAGGGGGGAGAGGGGGGGAGAGAGGGGAGGAGAGAGGGAGGGGGGAGAGGGGAGGGGGGCGAGGGGAGGGGGGCGAGGGGAGGGGGGAGGGGGGCGAGGGGGGGGAGAGGGAGGGGGGCGAGGGGGGGGGGGAGAGGGAGGGGGGCGAGGGGGGGAGAGAGGGAGGGGGGCGAGGGGGGGGAGAGAGGGAGGGGGGAGAGAGGGTGAGGGGAGAGAGAGGAATGGGGAGAGAGAGGGAGGGGGAGAGAGAGGGAGGGGGAGAGAGAGGGGGGAGAGAGAGGGGGGAGAGAGAGGGGAGAGAGAGGGGGGGAGAGAGAGGGGAGAGGGGAGGGGAGAGAGAGGGAGAGGGGAGGGGAGAGGGGAGAGAGAGGGAGAGGGGAGGGGGGGAGAGGGGAGGGGGGAGAGGGGAGGGGGGAGAGAGGGGGGGGAGAGGGAGGAGGGGGAGGAGGGGGGAGAGGGAGGAGGGGGGAGAGGGAGGAGGGAGGAGGGGAGGAGGGGGGAGAGGGAGGAGGGGGGAGAGGGAGGAGGGGAGAGAGGGGGGGAGAGGGGGATTAGTTTTGTTCCCCTTCTCTGGACTCTCTCCAGTTCCAGCACAGTCATCCTAAGAGGCCTGGAGACCACAACTGGACGGCATACTCCAGATGTGGCCGGACCAGAGTTCTGTAAAGTGGTCGGATTCTAGTTTGATCTCTTCGGTAAACACCGTTTTAATACATAATAATATTCTGCTGCGGCTTGGCATTGCTTGCTATTGCTGAGTCTGATCTCCTAGGACCACCAAATCTTTTTCCATCTTTGATTCCCCCAGAGGTTCTCCTCCTAGCGAGTAACTTCCATTCAGATTTTTAGCTCCCAAGTGCACTACTTTACATTTTTCCATATTAAAGGTCATCTGCCCTGTAGCTGCTCCTCCTCTATTATAGCCTCCTTTAGGTTTCTATATCCTGCTGTGAGGTTATCACCCAGCTTGGCTTTGTATCCTCAGCAAACACTGAGATTGAGCTCTTTATTCCAACCTCTGTATCATTTATAAACCAAGTTGGTCCCAGGACAGAACTCCTTACAACTCCAGACCATTGACAAAGTATACTATTAATCACTACTCTCTGGATGAGCCCCCCAACCAGTTTTCTATCCAAGTACATATGATCTCATCAATGCCAAAAGACCTTCCTTTGTAAATGAATCTTGTGGGGTCCTATTTTATTGAAATCTACATACAATACATCCGCAGGCCTTCCTCTATCCAAATGAGCGCTCACCTTGTAAGGAGGAACTCCGAGGGAAAACCTGAGCACATAGCTGAAATACACAACTGTCAAAGGACCGGTGCTTTTGTTTGGCTGGTCTTGTGATTCCCACAGCTAGACAGGTGACCCCCTATTTCCATGTTTTACAGATTCCTGGGTCGACTTTCCAGTCCTACCCCACTCACAGGGTAATGAATTGTCAATCACATGGTTGATTCATTATCCAGTGAGAAGGCGGGTGATACAGGAGCTGAACCAGGAAATAGAGTCATCTTACTGGCTGCACGGTGCAGAAGGGGTGTGTGAACCACAAGAATGGCTGAATGGTAGTTTTTTTGTTTTTCTAACCAAAACAGACAGACAATCTAATTATATATAGGAGTTGCTGCTGCAACAAACTTTTTTTTTTTAAAGTACGAATCTGGGCTATATTCCTTTTCCTTACTTACTAATCGGTGAACTGATACAAATACGCAGCCAGAGAAGTGATGGGGCAGCTGATGTTCACATATCTCTGGTCAGGACTCCCAAGAATGTTCACATGCAATACTAGTTATGACCACCGGCTGGCGCTGATGTGCAGTAAGAAAAACTGCACAGTTTGCTAATTAGGGCCATGAATAAGTAAAGGTTTTTTATTGTTTTGTTTTTTTGCATATTAGAAATCTCTATGCAGCAACTGCCAATCATTGGGTTCACTAAAAGCCAATGTTACACAGCAACATAATCATTGTGACAGGAAAGTAAGGCTGCAGTAAACAGAGTATATGGACAGAAAACAGGGCCCTTCACGCCATGTCATGTGGCACGTGCACTTCTGCAGCTGAGCCACCCCTCTCGTCTTTGCTGCCCACTGCTGAGACAAGGTGGGGGCAGAGAGGAGGGACAGAACTCCTCCTACAGATCCTGTGCTTCTCAGTGCAGCCGCAGCAGCCCCTCATCTCTGCCTCCCCTGGATTCAGCAGGTTCCGGCAGCTAACTCCAGCCCTCCTCTGGTCCTCCTCCAGACCCTGCACTTTCTGTTTCCCAGGTCCACCCCCAGCTTCTCCCTGGCAGCAGCACAAGGTAAGGGGGGGGTGCACTGTGACATATTGGAGGGTGGGGGACTCTTGACTTCTGATGAAGGGGGTGTTGTGCGCTGGACATCTAGTCTTAAGAGAAACAACCGGCAACCTTTGAGGGCAACCATAATGCTGATATGGTCTGTGATGAAACGGAGTTCGACACTCCTGCATGAAGGTTAAAAAAAAAGGTGTGGCCTTTGAAACTACATTAAGTCTCTGGGATAGGAATTGGACCGCCCCAAAATTTTAGACAGCAAATAAAAAACAAAAAAAATTTAAGCCTGGGTTCACATATGTGCGGTGCGGTATATTGCACGTGATTCGCACAGGAACCGCACCGTATTCCTGTGCGAATCACATGCGATCTGTGTGCGGTGCGATCGGAGCCGTACATTTTGTATGGTTCTAATAACACCGCACCCGCACCAAAAACGTGCAGGACCCTTTTTTGGGTCGGCACTAGAATCGGATCGCACGGGTATTCACACCTATGCGATACGATTCTGCACATCGCACCACGTTTTGCGGACAGCTTTCGAGGCGTTGTTAACATACACATGCAGCGGTTCACATGAACGGGGTGCCATTCTGATGCGGAGACCTCATCAGTGTGAACCCGGGCTAAATGTACTTTAAAAGCCCTAAGTCATACTTTCTGCACCACAAAGCCCAACCCTCAAAGGCTAGGTCCACCTTTTGCAAGAAAAAAAAAACCCCAAAAAAAAGTAGTAAATACAGCATCACTGATTTTTAAGGATCTATGTGCATCTATTACTTTCTTGCAATGGCGCCGGCACAGCACTGCCCTGTGATCACAGGCGCATGGAACTTTCAAACGTTTCCCCTCACCCTCAGGCCTGAATGGAGGTACGGACCTGAGGCAGGAAGTGTGGACTGGACTATAGACTGGGGACAGGAAAGAAGGATCGCTGGCACGCTATGCACAGCACCTTTGCCACAGTGGCAGATGGGACTTGTAGTAATGTTTGTAAACAATCCCAGGCCTGGATGACACAGCTGTATGGGTGTTTGGGAGTAACCCCCGGTTCACATCTGTGCGAGCGGTGCCGCTGCGGATCTGCGAATCAGTGTAGCCGCACCACCCGCACAGAGAATTGTACACCCGCCCTAGGTTCCCATGCGGGCTGCGTTTTCCAAAGTAGTGCAGGGACTTCTTTCCCTGCAATGTCACAGGCACGGGAGTCCATTCAAATGAACGGCTTTCGTGCCCAAACAAAACGCAGCCCACACGGCCACATTATTATTATTATAATACAGTATTTATATAGCGCCAACAGTATGCTCAGCGCTTTACATTACAATGGGAGACAATACATGAGACAGTACAGTAACAATACAATACACGAGGGGTTCGAGGGCCCTGCTCCTTGGAGATTACAATCTAGGAGGGAGGGGATAGTGGTGCAGGAGGAGATAGCTGTGGGGAATGGAGTGGTAGGAAGAGTGGAGAAGTTCAGTAATTAGCTGAAGGTGGGGTAGGCTTCCCTGAAGAGAGAGGTTTTCAGGGTGTGCCTAAAGGCAAGAAGAGTAGGTGATAGTCTGATGGATTGGGGTAGGGAGTTCCAGAGGATGGGGGAAGCCCTGGAGAAATCCTGGAGCCGGGCATGGGAAGAGGAGACCAGGGAACTAGAGAGTAGGAGGTCTTTTGTAAGGAGCGGAGAGTACGTTTTGGGTGGTATTTGGATACCAGATCAGTGATGTAGTTTGGGGCAGTGTTATGAACAGCTTTGTACGTCAATGTTAGCATTTTGAATTTTATCCGTTGGGCAATCGGGAGCCAGTGGAAGGGATTGGCAGAGGGGGGTGGTGGATACGGAGCGGTTAGTAAGGTGGATGAGTCTGGCCGCAGTATTCCGGATAGACTGAAGCGGGGATAGTCTGCATTGAGGTAAGCCGATGAGGAGGGAGTTACAGTAGTCAAGGTGTGATATGATGAGGGAGTGGATGAGTTGCTTAGTGGTTTCCGGGGTTAGGAACGGACAAATTTTGGAGATGTTGCGGAGGTGGAGTCTACAGGAGTTTGTCAGTGATTGGACCTGGGGCTGGAAGGATAGATTGGAGTCTAGGATGACACCTAGTATTCTGGCTTGAGGGGAGGGACTGATGATGGTGTTATCGGTCTTGATGGAGAAGTCGGGGGGGGGGGGGGGGGGGCTTTGGGGGGAAAACTAGGAGCTCAGTTTTGGAGATTGGAGTGACATCCAATCCGATATGTCGCTCAGTAGGCTAGTGGTACAGGCAGAGACTGAAGGGGTGAGGCGAGGGGTAGAGACATAGATTTGTGTGTCGTCGGCATAGACATGGTAGTTGAAGCCGTGAGAGTGTATGAGTTGGCCAAGGGAGGAGGTGTAGATGGAGAAGAGAAGGGGCCCGAGGACAGAACCTTGAGGGACCCCGACAGAGAGGGGGAGTGAAGAGGAGGTGGCAGCGTTGTAGCTAACACTGAAGGAGCGCTGTGGTCACATAGATATGAACCGGGGGTAAGGAGTGTAGTTTTATATAACAACCTAAATCTGGTTTCGCATGCTATCACATGTGGAGCTTTCAATATATCCATAGGTTACCATGCCAGCTATAAGGATAGTCACTTGTGAGAGTTTGTATCCCAAAGCGACACGTCAAGAGGCGGCTCGGCAGCCGGGAACCCTGCCATGGTAGAATAGAAAATGTGTCACCTTGAGATACTGGATGTCCTTGGAACAGGTGAGCTCAGGCAGACCGGCTGCTTTCATCAGTGCAAACAAATTAAGGAAGAGAGTGCCGTGGCATCGCAGAATTGTGTAGGCTTTTTCACAGTATTCTCGGAACCTGTATGAGCAGAAAACAGACGTCAATGACCAGATTTAAACCTTTCTAACAATGGCACCGCAGGTCCGGCACTAAACATAGACACGGAGGAGGAGGTATACCTCAGACTGGAAATATACAGATCCTGTCACATCAATACTTTTACATAAAAAGAAGCTAAAGTTAGGATGTTTTAGAGATATGAAGACAGAAGATCGGGGGAGATAACAGGCTTCCCTCTCACCTCTCAAACTTCTCGCTGTTGCTGGTTTTCCCTTGCTGAATGACGTGCACAAAATCGTACGTAAGGATGAAGGGGACCCGCTCTCGGTTAAAGCCAAACTTGGTCTTAAAATTACCCAGAAAGTGGCCAAAATCTATGTGAAAGAGCTGAAAAAACAATAGAAATATATATTACGGAAGTGAAACCGTTATTTACCAAAAAGTGTTTTGTTTGCGGGGTGTAAAGTGACCACACGTCCCGGCAGCTCATTGATCCCTCTGTGGCTGCTCGGCTTCCAGGCTGTAAAGAGGACTATGCTCCTGACCAAGCCCCACCCCCATCATTCACAATAGTTCTGCCATTTGACAGTGAATGACATGGTGTGGGGCTTAGTGATGAAAGGGGATAAGGCCTAAAGTGTTTCTAAACCCAAAAGAAAAAATGTAATATATATTGCAACTTAGAAGTCTTTAGACAAGGTGGCTGCAATTGGTAATTTTTTTACCTTTACCCTCACCTGGTAATCCTATAAATAACACCCCTCCTCTCTCTGGGTGGCTACATTCACTCATCCACTGTATCTATGAAGGGAGCCATGGTTGTCACCCTGGCTGGACTTCAAACATGTCTGCCTTTGTACATCTCCATTACATACGGATGAGGAAATTAGTAGTTTACAGGAAGAAGAGAACATTGTTTTTGCTTTCTGATCATCTCACAGGAAGCGACAAGGAAACCGCATGACTGGCAGGATCAATGCTACTTGTAAATGCCCTGCTAAAAATGTTAAAAAATAAATAAATAAATAATTTTTATGGCCACTAAATCTAAGTACTGGTAGGCTGCAATATATTACACCTTTTTTTCTTGGCTTTAGTTATTATTTAATACTGATCTGAGTAGTAAAATCCCTTGCAGAGCCTGAACCAAGGATCCGAGAGATAAAAGACCACCACAAGGTGCCTTCACTTCAATCTACAGTATTTTCTGGCGTATAAGACTACTTTTTTATACTTAAAAAATATACGCCCAAAAATTGGGGGTCGTCTTATACGCGGGGTATAAAATGTGAACCTTGAGTTTGTTTGGGTCAAGCTGGCTGGACCCTGCAGTAATGTACATACAGTATACTGTGCTGAGCCAAGCTGGCTCAAAACAAATGTCCCTATGAGAGATTAATCTGTCAGCCCGCTGGATGTGCGGTATATACAGTATACTGAGCCAAGCGGTTTCAAAACGTACCGGTACGTCCCTACGGTAATCAGCCCGCTGGATGCGTGTATGTACGGTAGCTGCGCCTACATACAGTATACACTGGGCCAATCACGGCGAGTGATGTATTCTACTAATGAAATACAAAGCCTGCTCGGATTGGCTGAGTCAGAGAGGTGGGCTGATGATGTCACAACCTCAGCCAATCTGAGCAGGCTTTGTATTCATTAGTAGAATACATTGCTCGCCGTGATTGGCCCAGCGTATACTGTATGTAGCCTCAGCTACCGTACATACACGCATCCAGCGGGCTGATTACAGTAGGGACGTACCGGTACGTTTTGAAACCGCTTGGCTCAGTATACTGTATATACCGCACATCCAGCGGGCTGACAGATTAATCTGTCATAGGGACATTTGTTTTGAGCCAGCTTGGCTCAGCACGGTATATTGTATGTACATTACTGCACATCCAGCGGGCTGTATATATACTGTATACTGTATGTAGCCCGAAGCTACCGTATTACCGCACATCCAGAGGGCTGTATATATACTGTATACTGTATGTACATTACCGCACATCCAGAGGGCTGTATATATACTGTATACTGTATGTACCCGAAGCTACCGAATTACCGCACATCCAGCGGGCTGTATATATACTGTATACTGTATGTAGCTGAAGCTGCCGTATTACCGCACATCCAGCGGGCTGTATATATACTGTATACTGTATGTACCCGAAGCTACCGAATTACCGCACATCCAGCGGGCTGTATATATACTGTATACTGTATGTAGCTGAAGCTACCGTATTACCGCACATCCAGCGGTAACCATCTGACTTGGAATTTGATCCATATGATGATGTCTTACAAATGTATCACAAGATGTCATTCATGAACTTATGATGTCAGAGGATGAACATGAGGATTTGAAGTATTTTAAGTACCAGTCAGTCATAACCATTTCAATTTAAAAAATCTGATGTATTTAAATGGTGTTGCCTCGGAAGCGGGGTAGTCTTATACAGCGAGTATAGCCCAAAACCTATGTTTTAACTGGAAAATTAGGGGGTCGTCCTATACACCCAGTCACCTTATACGCCGGAAAATACGGTAGTTACCTTAAAAACAAAATCATGGCCTAAATATTTGTAAGCCATAAAATAATTTATGATCTATGGATCCAACTAGTGCACAACAGAAAGTGATCACTATAAAAAAAACATTGTATATCTCCAGGTAAAAAATGTTTTTTTTAAACCTTTCTGAATACAAACTGCACTCTTAAAGATTCATGAATCTAGTAAAACACAATTATTAAGCCGCCACTTTCCACTTTGAACAATTATAATAAACAAATCATATTCTGTAATAACAATATATATGCAGCGCTCTGTGAATAAAGTGATAATCATATACAAAAAGTCCATAAAGAAGGACTTTTATTTATGGACTTTTTGTATACGATTAGCACTTTATTCACAGAGCGCTGCATATATTTTGTTATTACAGAATATGGTTTATTAGAAAGGGATCACTGCCGGTGTGTTTGACAAGAACTCTTCAGTGTTCTAGAGATTTCTAAAATGACATTGCTGGATGAAGCAGTACACACACCAACAAATGACTCCATAATGAACAAGGCTGGAAAAAAACAAAAACAAAACCCGTACCTGTCCGCTTTCCCGTATCATGATATTGTCGCTGTGGCGGTCCCCAATGCCCAGGACGTAGGTTGCTACACAGTAGCCAGCACATGACAGTGTGAACTCCTCTATGGCTTGTTCCAGAGCATCCCTAACAGACAAAAGGCAAAACTGAATTAAGCAGAGGAAGTGATGGGAGATATGATGTGTAATCCCTGCTTTGTTTGAATGAGCATAATCCCGTCAGATACATTTTATGCATTGTAAACAATATGGAATACTTTAATACAGATCCTGACCTGCGTCTGTTAAGCAGATATTGCAAAAGACCTTCTCTGAGGACATGCTAAAATGTTTCCCAATAAATGCCAACCTGAAGGTTCTACATATTCTCTAATCACATGATCAGTCCCCGGTGTGTAGTGAATGCTGCACCCGTAAGACTCTCCTGACGCGATCCCCTGCAGCCCTTTCTTTGTCTTAACTATCCTTCTTTCTCCCCTTCTTTTCTTTTTTTTCTCCTCTTTCTCTCCTTTGTTTTTGTTAGTCTTCATGTTATTTCTGCTGATTGTAATACTCCTAGAGCAGCGGTTCTCAACCTGGGGGTCGAACGACCATTTCCCAGGGGTCGCCTAAGACCATCGGAAAACACATATTTCCGATGGTCTTAGGAACCGAGACACCGCTGCTGTCTCCGGCGATGTGTGGGCGGGATGATATGCTGCCCCTGTCACCGCCTCCTCGCCGCTGATTGGCCACCGGAACTGTAGCTCAGGAGAGGCACACAAGCGGCCAATCACCGGCGAGAAGGTGGAGCTTGGAGAGGAGGAGCCGAGCGGCAGCGCGCAGAGATCGAAGAAGATCGAGGGAGCTGCAGGAACGAGTGGAGAGAGAGGCCAGAGAAGGAAGACAGCTGACAGGTAAGTGCAAATTTTGCTTCTGCAGGCTGTAGATGGAGAGGGAGAGAGCGAGCCCAGGCTGGAGCAGGGGTCAGCAAGGTAAGTATCATTGGTGTCAGTGGGAGGAATAGTGCCCCATCATTTGTGTCACTAATACCAACGATGGGGCACTATTCCTCCCCCCACTGACACCAACGATGGGGCACTATTCCTCCCCCCACTGACACCAACGATGGGGCACTATTCCTCCCCCCCACTGACACCAACGATGGGGCACTATTCCTCCCCCCACTGACACCAACGATGGGGCACTATTCCTCCCCCCACTGACACCAACGATGGGGCACTATTCCTCCCCCCACTGACACCAACGATGGGGCACTATTCCTCCCCCCCACTGACACCAACGAACACCAACGATGGGGCACTATTCCTCCCCCCACTGACACCAACGATGGGGCACTATTCCTCCCCCCACTGACACCAACGATGGGGCACTATTCCTCCCCTCACTGACACCAACGATGGGGCACTATTCCTCCCCCCACTGACACCAACGATGAGACACTATTCCTCCCCCCACTGACACCAACGATGAGGCACTATTCCTCCCCCCACTGACACCAACGATGGGGCACTATTCCTCCCCTCACTGACACCAACGATGGGGCACTATTCCTCCCCTCACTGACACCAACGATGGGGGCACTATTCCTCCCCCCACTGACACCAACGATGAGACACTATTCCTCCCCCCACTGACACCAACGATGAGACAGTATTCCTCCCCCCACTGACACCAACGATGGGGCACTATTCCTCCCCTCACTGACACCAACGATGGGGCACTATTCCTCCCCCCACTGACACCAACGATGAGGCACTATTCCTCCCCCCACTGACACCAACGATGAGACAGTATTCCTCCCCCCACTGACACCAACGATGAGGCACTATTCCTCCCCCCACTGACACCAACGATGGGGCACTATTCCTCCCCTCACTGACACCAACGATGGGGCACTATTCCTCCCCCCACTGACACCAACGATGGGGCACTATTCCTCCCCCCATTGACACCAACGATGGGGCACTATTCCTCCCCCCACTGACACCAACGATGGGGCACTATTCCTCCCCCCACTGACACCAACGATGGGGCACTATTCCTCCCCCCACTGTCACCAACGATGGGGCACTATTCCTCCCCCCACTGACACCAACGATGGGGCGCTATTCCTCCCCCCACTGACACCAACGATGGGGCGCTATTCCTCCCCCCACTGACACCAACGATGGGGCACTATTCCTCCCCCCACTGACACCAACGATGGGGCACTATTCCTCCCCCCACTGACACCAACGATGCGGCACTATTCCTCCCCCCACTGACACCAACGATGCGGCACTATTCCTCCCACTGACACCAATGATGAGGCACTATTCCTCCCACTGACACCAATGATGAGGCACTATTCCTCCCACTGACATCAATGATTGGGCACTATTCCTCCCACTGACGCCAATGATGGGGCACTATTCCTCCCACTGACACCAATGATGGGGCACTATTCCTCCCACTGACACCAATGATGGGGCACTATTCCTCCCACTGACACCAATGATGGGGCACTATTCCTCCCACTGACACCAATGATGGGGCACTATTCCTCCCACTGATACCAATGATGGGGCACTATTCCTCCCACTGACACCAATGATGGGGCACTATTCTCCCACTGACACCAATGATGGGGCACTATTCCTCCCACTGACACCAATGATGGGGCACTATTCCTCCCACTGACACCAATGATGGGGCACTATTCCCCCCACTGACACCAATGATGGGGCACTATTCCCCCCACTGACACCAATGATGGGACACTATTCCTCCCACTGATGCCAATGATGGGGTACTATTCCTCCCACTGATACCAATGATGGGGCACTATTCCTCCCACTGACACCAATGATGGGGCACTATTCCTCCCACTGACACCAATGATGGGGCACTATTCCTCCCACTGACACCAATGATGGGGCACTATTCCCCCCACTGACACCAATGATGGGGCACTATTCCCCCCACTGACACCAATGATGGGACACTATTCCCCCACTGACACCAATGATGGGACACTATTCCTCCCACTGATACCAATGATGGGACACTATTCCTCCCACTGACACCAATGATGGAACACTATTCCTCCCACTGACACCAATGATGGAACACTATTCCTCCCACTGACACCAATGATGGAACACTATTCCTCCCACTGACACCAATGATGGGGCACTATTCCTCCCACTGACACCAATGATGGAACACTATTCCTCCCACTGACACCAAATGATGGGGCACTATTCCTCCCACTGCAAAATTACAGTTATGAAGTAGCAACGAAAATAATTTTATGGTTGGGGGTCACCACAACATGAGGAACTGTATTAAGGGGTCTCGGCATTAGGAAGGTTGAGAACCACTGTCCTAGAGAATTGTACCTGCAATGTTTTATATACCTGTTGGACTTTTCTCTTGAGTCCTTGGTGTGGAGTACCGATGTGCATCCAGTGCGGCTCCGTGCCCAGCTTTTCCTACCCTTTGTATACGATTTTTGTGATTATCTTTGGCCCTAGCCCATTGGTCATTACCATTAACCAATTCAATACCGGGCAATTTTACACCTTCCTGCCCAGGCCAGTTTTCAGCGCTCTCACACTTTGAATGACAATTGCGCGGTCATACAACATTGTACCCAAACTAAAATTTTATCATTTTCTTCACACAACTAGAGCTTTCTTTTGGTGGTATTTAATCACCGCTGGGGTTATTTTTTACTAAATTAACAAAAAAAGACCAAAAATTTTGGGAAAAAAGGTTTTTCTTTGTTTCTGTTATAAAAGTTTGCAAATAAATAATTGTTCTTCATAAATTTAGGCCGAGATGTATTCTGCTACATGTCTTTGGTGAAAATAACCCAAATTAGGATGTATTATTTAGTCTGTAGGAAAGTTATAGAGTTCACAAACTATGGTATAGATCTGAATATTGATCAATCCTGAAGTACTGACAGCCAATCTAATTTCTGAGGTCCAAGAATGTCAGGACAGTACAGATATCCCCCAAATGTCAGGACAGTACAGATATCCCCCAAATGTCAGGACAGTACAGATATCCCCCAAATGTCAGGACAGTACAGATATCCCCAAATGTCAGGACAGTACAGATATCCCCCAAATGTCAGGACAGTACAGATATCCCCCAAATGTCAGGACAGTACAGATATCCCCCAAATGTCAGGACAGTACAGATATCCCCCAAATGTCAGGACAGTACAGATATCCCCCAAATGTCAGAACAGTACAGATATTCCCCAAATGACCCCTTTTGGAGAGTAGACAGTCCGGCGTATTTCATAACAGGCATGGCGAGTTTTTTGAAGTTGTATTTTTTTTTGTCATCATTTTTCGGAAAATTAAAAAATGAAACAAATTAGTTTCACTATTTTTTTTTTACATATTGTCACCACTGCAGTACAGCATCATCATATAACTGGCATGGCGGTGATCAGGGACACTGACTGGTGACAGTATGAAAAAATAAAAAAAAATTTTATTATTTTGTATTACATTTTTTTTCTTTTTAAGATTTTTTTTTTCTCATTTCACTATGACCAAAGTAGTACAATGTTACCATAGTAACATTGTACTACTTTGGGGGAGTGATCAGATTTTTTTTACACAATTTGCTTATAGCAAAGAATTACTTTGCTATAAGCAAGCATTTACCTGAATGACATCGATTCATTCAGGGTTTTTTTTTTTTTTGTGCTTAGCTGTGATTTGGCCACAAAAATCATACACGGCAGGCCTTCTTGAATGAACCTAGATATCCTCATATATAGCTGGGACATACAGGAGTGACCCTTGACGCCTAGAATATATATACACTGTATTGCCAAAAGTATTGGCCCCGCCCTCCAAATCATGTGATTCAGGTGTCCCAATCCCCTCCATGACTACAGGTGCATGAATGAAGCCATCCATTGTATACAACTGTCACGTGACCTGCTGTGATTGGTCACAGCAGGTCACGTGTTACCGGCAATGGGGCCGATACTCAGATCTGTCACCGGCCGTGTCCGAGGTACACAGCCGGTGACAGATCGTGCCGCTCTGCAGGAGCGCAATCTGCGCATGTGCGGGAGGACGCCATATGGCATCCACCCGGAACGCTGATGACATTTGCCGCCCGCCATTCGGCCATAGGGCGGACGGCAAATGGTTTACTCAATTTATCAGGTTTCTTTCCACCCTTTTATGTATTGTGTTTATGTACTCAGTCTCTCTCTTTGTCAATACTTCAGTGCATTTGTCATGTCCTTCATCAGAAGAATTGTATACTTTATTCTTTTGTGTCAGTGATCTTGCTTTTGACTGTTTCTTTTGTTATGTTGTCTATAATAAAATCCATTGTACAAGAATACTGCACCC